>NW_026615536.1:0-52636 GCF_000801105.2 Raphanus sativus | reverse complement strand
ACACTTAGAGATTTATTCAACTTCCTGGTTATTCTCCACGATTAGTGGTTCCAAATAAAGCTTCTTAGATCGTGTTCATCCTGGTTGATAAGAATCATGAAGATATTGCCATATGTCCGAACAGGCTAATCTGGAATCATCTGGATAGAAAGTGGGATATCTTCTTACTCACAACTCCTATGAGATTATTCAACTTCCTGGTTATTCTCCACAGATTATTGGTTCAAATAAAGCTTCTTAGATCGTGGTTCATCCTGGTTTGATAAGAATCATGAAGATATTGCCATATGCCCGAACAGGCTAATCTGGAATCATCTGCTAAGAAAGTGGGATATTCTTCTTACTCACAACTCCTATGAGATTATACAACTTCCTGGATTCTCTCAATGATCATAGTGGTTCCAAATAAAGCTTCTTAGATCGTGGTTCATCCTGGTTTGATAAGAATCATGAAGATATTGCCATATGTCCGAACAGGCTATCTGGAATCATCTGAATAGAAAGTGGGATATCTTCTTACTCACAACTCCTATGAGATTTTATTCAACTTCCTGGTTATTCTCACTGATTAGTGGTCCAAATAAAGCTTCTTAGATCGTGGTTCATCTGGTTTGATAAGAACATGAAGATATTGCCATATGTCCGAACAGGCTAATCTGGAATCATCTGCATAGAAAGTGGGATATTTCTTACTCACAACTCCTATGAGATTTATTCAACTTCCTGGTTATCCTCACTGATTAGTGGTTCCAAATAAAGCTTCTTAGATCGTGTTCATCCCGGTTTGATAAGAATCATGAAATATTGCCATATGTCCGAACAGGCCAATCTGGAATCATCTGGATAGAAAGTGGGATATCTTCTTACTCACAACACTTATGAGATTTATTCAACTTCCTGGTTATTCTCCACTGATAGTGGTTCCAAATAAAGCTTCTTAGATCGTGGTGTCAACCTGGTTTGATAAGAATCATGAAGATATTGCCATATGTCCGAACAGGCTAATCTGGAATCATCTGGATAGAAAGTGGATATCTTCTTACTCACAACTCCTATGAGATTTATTCAACTTCCTGGTTATCTCACAGATTATTGGTTCCAAATAAAGCTTCTTAGATCGTGGTTCATCCTGGTTTGATAAGAATCATGAAGATATTGCCATATGTCCGAACAGGCTAATCTGGAATCATCTGCATAGAAAGTGGGATATCTTCTTACTCACAACCTATGAGATTATTCAACTTCCTGGTATTCTCCACTGATTAGTGGTTCCAAATAAAGCTTCTTAGATCGTGGTTCATCCTGGTTTGATAAGAATCATGAAGATATGTGCCATATGTCCGAACAGGCCAATCTGGAATCATCTGGATAGAAAGTGAGATATCTTCTTACTCACAACTCCTATGGGATTTATTCAACTTCCTGGTTATTCTCCACTGATTAGTGGTTCCAAATAAAGCTTCTTAGATCGTGGTTCATCCTGGTTTGATAAGAATCATGAAGATAATGGCATATGTCCGAACAGGCAAATCTAGAATCATCTGGATAGAAGGTGGGATATCTTCTTGCTCACAACACTTATGAGATTTATTCAACTTCCTGGTTATTCTCCACTGATTAGTGGTGCCAAATAAAGCTTCTTAGATCGTGGTTCATCCTGGTTTGATAAGAATCATAAAGATATTGCATATGTCCGAACAGCCAATCTGGAATCATCTGGATAGAAAGTGGGATATCTTCTTACTCACAACTCCTATGAGATTTATTCAACTTCCTGATTATTCTCCACTGATTAGTGGTTCCAAATAAAGCTTCTTAGATCGTGGTTCATCCTGGTGTGATAAGAATCATGAAGATATTGCCATATGTCCGAACAGGCCAATCTGGAATCATCTGGATAGAAAGTGGGATATCTTCTTACTCACAACACTTATGAGATTTATTCAACTTCCTGGTTATTCTCCACGATTATGGTTCCAAATAAAGCTTCTTAGATCGTGGTTCAACCTGGTTTGATAAGAATCATGAAGACATTGCCATATGTCCGAACAGGCTAATCTGGAATCATCTGGATATAGAAAGTGGGATATCTTCTTACTCACAACTCCTATGAGATTTATTCAACTTCGGTTATTCTCCACGGATTATTGGTCCAAATAAAGCTTCTAGATCGTGGCGTCATCCTGGTTTGATAAGAATCATGAAGATATTGCCATATGTCCGAACAGGCTAATCGGAATCATCTGCATAGAAAGTGGGATACTTCTTACTCACAACTCCTATGAGATTTATTCAACTTCCTGGTTATTCTCCACAGATTATGGTTCCAAATAAAGCTTCTTAGATCGTGGTTCATCCTGGTTGATAAGAATCATGAAGATATTGCCATATGTCCGAACAGGCTAATCTGGAATCATCTGATAGAAAGTGAGATATCTTCTTACTCACAACTCCTATGAGATTTATTCAACTTCCTGGTATTCTCCACTGATTAGTGGTTCCAAATAAAGCTTCTTAGATCGTGGTTCATCCTGGTTTGATAAGAATCATGAAGATAATGGCATATGTCCGAACAGGCAAATCTAGAATCATCTGGATAGAAGGTGGGATATCTTCTTGCTCACAACACTTATGAGATTTATCAACTTCCTGGTTATTCTCCACTGATTAGTGGTTCCAAATAAAGCTTCTTAGATCGTGGTTCATCCTGGTTTGATAAGAATCATGAAGATATTGCCATATTGTCCGAACAGGCTAATCTGGAATCATCTGGATAGAAAGTGGGATATCTTCTTACTCACAACTCCTATGAGATTTATTCAACTTCCTGGTTATTCTCCACATATTATTGGTTCCAAATAAAGCTTCTTAGATCGTGGTTCATCCTGGTTGATAAGAATCATGAAGATATTGCAATATGTCCGAACAGGCTAATCTGGAATCATCTGCATAGAAAGTGGGATATCTCTTACTCTACACCCTATGAGATTTATTCAACTTCCTGGTTATTCTCCATGATTAGTGGTTCCAAAAAAGCTTCTTAGATCGTGGTTCATCCTGGTTTGATAAGAATCATGAAGATATTGCCATATGTCCGAACAGGCTAATCTGGAACATCTGGATAGAAAGTGGGATAATTCTACTCACAACTCCTATGAGATTTATTCAACTTCCTGGTTATTCTCCACGATATTGGTTCCAAATAAAGCTTCTTAGATCGTGGTTCATCCTGGTTTGATAAGAATCATGAAGATATTGCCATATGTCCGAACAGGCAATCTGGAATCATCTGCATAGAAAGTGGGATATCTTCTTACTCACAACTCCTATGAGATTTATTCAACTTCCTGGTTATTCTCCACTGATTAGTGGTTGGTGCGTCCCTTATAAGCTAGGAAGCTAGGATCTCTTGGATGGTATGGTTAAGAGGGTGATCAGGGAGGTTACTAACACTCCTTGGTCGTTGGACTTCTCTTCAGAGCAGTGGAAGGCTCCAAAGATGTTTAGCTACTCTCTAGACGCAGGATAACCCTGTGTAGTGTCTGAGATGGATCACAGTAGATTACTCTACCCTAGATGAAGGTTCAATGTTCTTAGGCTGAACAGAGAAAGCACAGAAGCAAGCAAGCAATTTGCTTAAGGTTTTTTCTTTGATAAAATTGTCTAAGTTTCAACCAAAAGCGGCTACAAGCTTATAAAGCCAAAATATGTCGCCAAAATAAAACCCAAGACCTAACCAGAATGGTTTGATCTAATCCTAAACGAAATTGGTTTAAAATCCTAATTAAAATTGGTTTAAAATCCTAATCCTAACCCAAATTGGTTTAAATCAATTACATAATTGAAACACATTAAACCAACATGCTGGCCCTTCTTTTCCCACGGTTTCTCCCTCTTCCTTAGGCCTCACGAGTTTGGCTAAGTGTTGAATGACCTCCTGATGTGCTTTGGCTCTAGCTCTGGTCGTTGGTCCAGTCCAGAATGTGACTGGATGCTGTTGCTCCTCCTGCTTCTCTGAACTTGAGATACTCATCTCCTGGTTAGATTCACCTTTATCCCCTAGTACAGGTTCAATTAGCTCATCCTCCTCTGAGTCTCCTTCCTCCATCAGCTCCCCATCAGTATCACTCAGCTCCTCATCAGTAAGCTGCTCATCCATGGTCGTACCATCCCCTCCTCCTTTAAAAGGATTTGACCTCAAATCCAGCTCATCTGCAACATAAGGAATTAAATCAGAAACATTAAAAGTGGAGCTAATTGTATACTTCCCTTGGAGATCAATCTGATAAGCATTGTTATTGATTCTTCTCAACACTTTGAATGGACCATCCATGCGCTTCATCAGCTTAGACTTCCTCTCACTAGGAAACCTTTCTTTCCTCAAATGAATCCACACAAGATCTCCTGGTTCCAGCACCAACTCCTTGCGCCCCTTGTTCTTCTTGCGTGCATACACCTTGGTTTGAGCCTCAATGTTCTTCTTTACCTGTTCATGCAAAGATCTAACAAACTCGGCCTTTTGATTGCCATCAAGGTTAGCTTGTTCTTTAAAAGGTAAAGCACACAAATCTAAAGGAGATAATGGATTGAATCCATACACAACCTGAAAAGGAGTTAGCTTAGTGGCAGAGTGCATTGACCTATTGTAAGCAAATTCTACATGAGGCAAACAGTCTTCCCAAGTCCTAATGTTCTTACTGATAATGGCACGCAGCAAAGCAGATAAAGTTCTATTGACTGCCTCAGTTTGTCAATCAGTTTGGGGATGACAAGTAGTAGAAAATAGCAATCTAGTTCCTAGTTTTCCCCACAAGGTTTTCCAAAAGTGACTCAGGAACTTGGTATCTCTATCTGACACTATTGTCCTAGGCATTCCATGCAACCTAACTACATCTCTAAAGAATAGTTCAGCTACCATGATTGCATCATCAGTTTTATGACAAGGAATAAAATGTGCCATCTTAGAGAACCTGTCAACAACCACAAAGATACTATCTCTACCTCTCTTTGTCCTAGGCAAGCCTAACACAAAATCCATAGAAATATCAACCCATGGATGTTCAGGAATGGGCAGGGGAGTATACAAACCTGTCGGCTGCACCTTTGACTTTGCCTGCTTGCATGTCACACACTTAGAGCATACCTTCTCCACGTCCCTCTTCATCCCTGGCCAGTAGAAGTGGTCCTGAAGGGTGGCGAGTGTCTTTGCAATCCCAAAATGGCCCATTAGACCACTTCCATGAGCTTCCCTGACATATAACTCCCTCAAAGTACCACAAGGAATGCATAGGCGGTTATCATATAAAAGAAACCCTTTAAGCTGATAGTACTTGCCACTGGCATGTTTCTCAGTTTCCACATATACTTCCTTAAAGTCAGGATCATCAGCATAACAAGTTTTAAGGTGTTCAAATCCCAAAAGTTTGGTTTCCATAGAGGATAAGAGAGCATACCTTCTGGAGAGTGCATCAGCAACTACATTCTCCTTACCTTGTTTGTAGTGGATGACATATGGAAAAGTTTCAATGAATTCAACCCACCTGGCATGCCTCCTGTTGAGTTTCTGTTGCCCTTTGAGGTGTTTAAGAGACTCATGATCTGTATGGATCACAAACTCCTTTGGCCAGAGGTAATGCTGCCACATCTGTAGAGCTCTCACCAGTGCATACAGTTCCTTATCATAAGTGGGATAGTTCAATGCAGCACCACTCAGTTTCTCACTGAAATAAGCAATGGGTCTCTTCTCCTGCATCAGCACAGCCCCAATACCTACTCCTGAAGCATCACACTCTATTTCAAAAGTTTTAAGAAAGTTAGGCAACACAAGTAAAGGAGCAGTGGTTAGTCTTTCTTTCAACAATTGAAATGCCTCTTCCTGGTCAGAACCCCAAGTAAACCCCACACTCTTCTTGATAACCTCAGTCAATGGAGCAGCAATGGTACTAAAGTCTCTCACAAACCGCCGGTAAAACCCAGCAAGTCCATGAAAACTCCTGACCTCTCCAACAGACTTAGGCGTGGGCCAGCTCTTGATGGCTTTCACCTTCTCTTCATCAACTTTCAGGCCCTGAGAAGTCACAACAAAACCTAAAAAGACAAGGTTATCTGTCCCAAAGGAACACTTCTTGTAGTTAGCAAATAAACTTTCCTTTCTAAGCACATCAAGAACCTGCCTTAGGTGATCTATGTGTTCATTCATGGTTTTACTATAGATAAGAATATCATCAAAATAGACAACCACAAATCGACCAATATAAGCTCTCAGGACATGGTTCATCAATCTCATGAATGTGCTAGGTGCATTAGTCAATCCAAAGGGCATAACTAACCATTCATACAATCCTAGTTTAGTTTTAAAAGCAGTTTTCCACTCATCTCCTTCTTTCATCCTAATCTGGTGGTAACCACTTTTCAAATCAATTTTAGAAAAGACACATGAACCATGTAACTCATCTAACATATCATCTAAACGAGGGATAGGATGTCTGTACTTAACTGTGATGTTGTTAATGGCCCTACAATCAACACACATACGCCAGCTACCATCCTTCTTTGGCACCAGCAAGACTGGTACAGCACATGGACTCAAGCTCTCCCTGATGTGTCCCTTCTCCAAGAGTTCATTGATCTGCTTCTGAAGTTCCTTAGTCTCTACAGGGTTAGTCCTGTAAGCTGGCCGATTGGGTAAGGTAGCTCCTGGTACAAGATCAATCTGATGTTCAATGCCTCTGATGGGTGGCAATCCCACTGGATTATCTTCTGGGAAAACATCTTTGTAGTCCTGCAAAAGAGTTTCAATTTCTGGAGGAATAGACATTGCTTGATTAGTCTCAGTTAGTTCACCCTTACAAAGCAATAAAACCAAAGCAGGGTGGCTAGCCAAAGCATTTTTAATATCTCCAGAAGTAGCCATTAAGTTAAGCTTACTTACCTGCTCAGCCTCCCTTACCAGTAAGGCCTTTGCTTCTTCTTTCCTACGCTTGAGGGTGATCTGATCTTCCTGGACCTCTTGTGGTGTTAAAGGTACCAGTGTGATTTGCTTTCCTCCTTGTAGAAAAGAATGCCTATTAGTGAAGCCATCATGAAGTGCTCTTTTGTCATACTGCCAAGGTCTTCCCAACAAGATGTGGCTGGAATCCATAGGTAACACATCACAAAGGATCTCATCTTGATACCTCCCAACAGAGAGGGGCACTTTCACTTGCTTGTTTACCTTCAACTCGCCTGTATCATTCAGCCATTGCAGCATATATGGGCGTGGGTGTTTTTGAACTGAGAGACCAAGCTTCTCCACCAGTGTCTCGCTAGCAGCATTGGTACAACTTCCTCCATCAATGATCAAGCTGCAAACTTTATCCTTGATTAGACACCTTGTACGAAACAAGTTCTCCCTCTGCTCAGTTTCTTTAGATTTGGCTTGAACATTTAAAGCTCTCCTGGTAACCAGCATCTCTCCCTTAACAGGGTATTCTACATCCTCTTCATCAGATTCTCCCTCAGGCTTCTCATCCTCAGAAATAACCTCTCCATTATCTAGAACTATCATGATCTTCTTACTGGTGCATTCACTAGCATAATGGCCATATCCTTGACATCTGTAGCACTTGATGTTCCTGGTTCTGGATGGTGGAGTGGTTTCCTTGCCCTTGTCATCTCGGCTGGTTGTGGTACTGGTTGACCCACCACTCTCCTTTGGTCGGCTGTAGGCTTTATCATCCTTAGCATAAGATGTTTTGGATGCAGAACTAGTAGGATAGCGAGTGTTACCTCTCCTCTTGTTCTGTTGTTCAATAAGAATAGCCTTGTGTACCATCTCTTCAAGAGTAGTATAGTCTTGCATCTCCAGCCTGTCTTGGATGTCCCTGTTTACTCCATCTAAAAACCGAGCCATAGTAGCTTCCACATCCTCATCAATTTTGGCTTTGATCATGAGTGTTTCCATCTCCTGGTGATACTCCTCCACACTCTTAGAGCCTTGAGTAAGTTTCCTGAGCTTCTTGTGGAGATCTCTGCCATAATGAGCAGGTACAAATCTAGCTCTCATAACCTCTTTCATCTCATGCCAAGAAGTTACTTGCTCATCACCATCTCTTCTCCTGATATTTGAAACATTCTGCCACCAGTTGATAGCATAGCCTTCAAATTCAGTAGCAGCAAGTCTTACTTTCCTCTCCTCAGTGAGCCTTTGACATTTGAAAACAGATTCAATCTTTTGCTCCCATTCCAGATAGACATCAGGATCAGCTTTTCCTTGGAAAGATGGTATCTTAAGCTTAAGATTTCCAAAGTGATCTTCTCCATGAGGGCGCCTGTTATTGGCTCTGAGAGGGCGTTCATCATCTGCATCTTCAGCCCACTCTTCTTGCTCATCAGCTACCACAGCAGGGGCTGCTCTCCTAGCACGTATGGGCTGTCTTGCAGCTACTTCACGGATCCCTCCTGCTCCAGCTACTCCAGCTGCACCTGCAAGTTCATTGTTAGGAGGAATAACATGAGCATATATTTGTTCAGCATGCCCTTGTAGTTGGCGTGTCACTTCAGCAATCATAGCTTGGAACTGCAACTGATCAAGAGCAATTCGCTGGACTGGCTCTCCTGCATTGTCTCCTTCACGTCTCTCTTCAGCCATCTTCCTGCAACAAACTCTTAACAATGGGTTAGTTTAATAAACCCTCTCTCACTCAGTTTACTGCCTGTGCTTGCTCCCTTACTTTCCCAAGAGTTCAGATTAGATCAAAGCTCAATCACCTAAGATCTAGCTACAACCTAAAGTGATTAGATAGAAAGTATTAAGAGATTTAGGCACCAGCTGGCTTTACCACCCTTAGCTGGATTTCTCTTCAGCTTATGTTTCTTATTTTTTTTTTTGATTTGGATCAGAGATCTCTTTTCTTTTTTTTTTTTTTGATTCAAGGGTTGGCCCAGCCGGCTTACAACAGATAGAAAGAAAAGAAGTGTTTGGTGGTGATAGATGGTTGACACGAGCAGAGAACAAACCTAACCTCCAAGGGGCTCTGATACCACTTGGTGCGTCCCTTATAAGCTAGGAAGCTAGGATCTCTTGGATGGTATGGTTAAGAGGGTGATCAGGGAGGTTACTAACACTCCTTGGTCGTTGGACTTCTCTTCAGAGCAGTGGAAGGCTCCAAAGATGTTTAGCTACTCTCTAGACGCAGGATAACCCTGTGTAGTGTCTGAGATGGATCACAGTAGATTACTCTACCCTAGATGAAGGTTCAATGTTCTTAGGCTGAACAGAGAAAGCACAGAAGCAAGCAAGCAATTTGCTTAAGGTTTTTTCTTTGATAAAATTGTCTAAGTTTCAACCAAAAGCGGCTACAAGCTTATAAAGCCAAAATATGTCGCCAAAATAAAACCCAAGACCTAACCAGAATGGTTTGATCTAATCCTAAACGAAATTGGTTTAAAATCCTAATTAAAATTGGTTTAAAATCCTAATCCTAACCCAAATTGGTTTAAATCAATTACATAATTGAAACACATTAAACCAACATGCTGGCCCTTCTTTTCCCACGGTTTCTCCCTCTTCCTTAGGCCTCACGAGTTTGGCTAAGTGTTGAATGACCTCCTGATGTGCTTTGGCTCTAGCTCTGGTCGTTGGTCCAGTCCAGAATGTGACTGGATGCTGTTGCTCCTCCTGCTTCTCTGAACTTGAGATACTCATCTCCTGGTTAGATGCACCTTTATCCCCTAGTACAGGTTCAATTAGCTCATCCTCCTCTGAGTCTCCTTCCTCCATCAGCTCCCCATCAGTATCACTCAGCTCCTCATCAGTAAGCTGCTCATCCATGGTCGTACCAGTGGTTCCAAATAAAGCTTCTTAGATCGTGGTTCATCCTGGTTTGATAAGAATCATGAAGATATTGCCATATTCCGAACAGGCTAATCTGGAATTAATAAGATCCTAGGATGTATTCTCTGGATGATATGGATAGATCCTTGCAAGATCGAGGCAAAGACTCAAGATCTTCAAGGCAGTGGACTGATGGTTGATTCAAAGAGTTGCGGAAAGACTCCTTGACACTTTTAGATGACTAGATCGGATATGACACACCAACTTAGACACCTAGGGTTTGCTGGATACTACACACCAACAAGATCACTCAAGAACTCGTAAACAAGTTTAAGAGAGAACAAGGTTTTTGATTAAAAAGATGATTGCATAGAAGGAAGCTTGCGACAAGTTTAAATAGAGAGAAGACTTGAACAGACTCAAGTTCTCGAGATCATTAAAGGGAACACGCTCCCTTGGTAATCAAACAAAGACCAAAGACTAAAATTTAAAAGAGTTTGCAACACATAAGATAAGAAATAAAACTATAGATTAAAGATAACATAAGGTAGATATGTGGTTGGTCCAAAGCATCCGAGATGCACCAAAGATACATCATCTAGGTGATATGAAAGTGAACTCATGGCCTCATTAAAAACCTTAGTTGGAAAACCCAGTGGGACAAAACCAACTAAGGGAAAAAGAGTACACACAAGCCACTTGCCTAGATGATGATCAGCTTGAAGGTTCAGCTTGAAGTGTGGTAAGTGTGTCTTGGTTGCTCAAGCTACGACCAAGACAATCTTCTTGCTTCCAAGATATCTTAAGTATGTTTCCAACAGCTTCATGGAGTCTTCTTGTCATTGCACGAGTCATGGGACCTTTGGGAATGATCAAGGCATCTCCATCTTCATCTTGCTTATCCTTGATCATCTCTTCTATATCTTTATCAAGTTGTTGGTCCATGATCACATCATCCCCTCCCTCTTGAAAAGGATTTGTCCTCAAATCTGGTTCATCTGCAATAAAAGGGATCAAGTCAGTAACATTGAAACTATTACTCACATCATACTTACCTTGGAGATCCAGCTTGTAAGCATTGTTGCTGATCTTCTTTGTGACCTCAAAAGGTCCATCTATTCTCGGCATGAGCTTGGACTTCCTTTGATTAGGAAACCTCTCTTTCCTTAGGTGAACCCATACTTGATCACCTACTTCAAAGATCATCTCTCGTTTGCCCTTATTAGCATGTTTAACATACTGCCTGGTTTTCTCTTCAATATTGCGCCTTGCTTGCTCATGAAGTTGTTTCACCATCTCTGCCTTCTTTTTGCCATCCATACTAATCCTTTCACACTCAGGTAAAGGTATTAAATCCAAAGGAGAGGTGGGATTGAACCCATAAACAATTTCAAAAGGAGAAAACTTAGAAGCAGAGTGCACAGCATGATTATATGCAAATTCACAATGAGGCAAACAGTCTTCCCATGATTTCAAGTTCTTCTTTATGAATGCACGCAAGAGTGTTCCTAAAGTTCTATTCACTACTTCAGTTTGACCATCAGTTTGCGGGTGACAAGTAGTAGAGAACAACAGTTTAGTGCCTAACTTAGACCAAAGTGTCTTCCAAAAGTAACTAAGAAACTTGGTGTCTCTATCAGATACTATAGTTCTAGGCATGCCATGCAAACGCACAATCTCTTTAAAGAACAAATTAGCAATATGCAATGCATCATCAGTTTTGTGACAAGCAATGAAGTGAGCCATTTTGGAGAACCTATCAACAACTACAAAGATTGAATCCTTTCCGGTTCTAGTCCTAGGTAATCCAACAATAAAATCCATAGAGATGTCATTCCAAGGATGATAAGGAATGGGTAAAGGAGTATACAAACCGTGAGCTTGGACTTTGGACTTAGCTTGTTTACAGGTTGCACATCTCTCACAGATTTTCTCCACATCCCTCTTCATGCGAGGCCAAAAGAAATGATCCTGCAAAACTTTAAGAGTCTTGGCAATACCAAAATGTCCCATAAGACTTCCTCCATGTGCTTCCCTAACAAACAAGTCTCTCAAAGAACAATTAGGCACACACAAACGATTATCATAAAAGAGAAACCCATCTTGTCTAAAATAATGACCAGCAGCAAACTTTTCACACGACTTGTATGCATCTTTAAACTCAGGATCAGTTTCATACATTTCTTTAAGTTGTTCAAAGCCTAGTAGCTTAGCATCAAGAGTGTTTAAGAGAACATACCTCCGAGACAGTGCATCAGCCACTATATTGTCCTTACCTTGTTTGTATTTGATCACATAAGGAAAGGTTTCTATGAACTCAACCCATCTCGCATGTCTCTTGCTTAGCTTGTTCTGTCCCTTAAGATATTTGAGAGACTCATGGTCCGTATGGATGACAAACTCCTTAGGCCACAGATAGTGTTGCCACGTTTGCAAGGCCCTCTCCAAAGCATACAACTCCTTGTCATACGTTGCATAGTTGAGAGTTGCTCCTCCAAGCTTCTCACTGAAGTATGCTATGGGTCTTTTATCCTGCATCAATACAGCACCAAATCCAATTCCTGAGGCATCACATTCTATTTCAAAGGTTTTAGAAAAATCAGGAAGCATAAGAAGAGGGGAGTGAGTAAGCTTCTCTTTAAGGATTTTGAATGAAGTTTCTTGTGCTTCTCCCCACTTGAATCCTACATCCTTTTTGATGATCTCGGTCAGGGAAGCTGCTATAGTGCTGAAATCCTTCACAAAGCGCCTATAGAAACCTGCTAGCCCATGAAAACTCCTCACTTCTCCCACTGTAGTTGGAGTTGGCCACTCTTGTATGGCTTTGATCTTCTCGGGATCAACCTTTACTCCATCTGCACTCACAATAAAGCCTAGGAAAACCAAGTTATCTGTGCAAAAGGTGCACTTCTTTTGATTAGCATAAAGCTTTTCTTTCCTCAAAACATTCAAAACAGACCTAAGATGTTCTATATGATCATCAAGACTCTTGCTATAGACTAGGATATCATCAAAGTACACTACAACAAAGATGCCTATGAATGATCTAAGCACATGATTCATCAACCTCATGAATGTACTAGGAGCGTTGGTTAATCCAAAAGGCATGACTAACCACTCATATAAACCATGCTTAGTTTTGAATGCAGTTTTCCACTCATCTCCCTCTTTCATCCTAATTTGATGATATCCACTCTTAAGATCTATCTTAGAAAATATGGTAGAACCATGCAATGTGAGAAATGATAGAAATATGAGAATCAAAGAGAGAAATATTGCTGGAGAAATGAAGAACAAGAGAGAGAGAGAGTAAGTGTGACGAGTTTAGAGAGAGAGAAGGAGAGAAATCATTTTCCTTAATTCATTTGTTTCTGGTTACATGCCTCATATAGGCTACAAGAGATACATCAAGACAAAAAGATACAATAAACAAATTAGGAGAGACATTGCAAGTTGGCGTGGACAGAAGGGATGAAAGTGACATCTCGCCAACCTCTCTCCTCCTTAGCAAGTCATGTGATCTCTCTTTGTTACCTAGCTCCAACGGTCGCCAATCCTCATTTAAATAATCCCACAGACTTGGAGTGTTCCATGAGATATTTATTTGTCACTTAGGCTCATTACTTGCCTTGTATGTCAAGCTAGGGTAAGAGAGACCCATTCTCTCACTTGAACTGATCACACTGCCGAGTTCACTTCATGATCACTCTCTTGATATCTTTCTCATGTCTTTGCTTCTAATGTCTTCAGGTACACCTCTTGATGCCTTCATGTCAACACTTACTGCTTCTTATTGCTTCATCTCAACACTCCCCCTCAAGCTTGACCATGTGGAACAAGTCAAGCTTGGAAGACCATGAAGCATTCCCTCATTAAAACCTTGATATGCAAAACCCAGTGGGACAAAAACATATCAAGGAAAGAGTAGAATACTCCATGGAAAGGGGATCACTGAGATGAAAGATCCACAAGTCCAAGCTTTGAATGAATGAACTCGCAGACCTTAGAACTTGCGGCTTTGGTGAAGATATCAGCTAGCTGGTCTTCACTTCTGGTGTAACATGGGAGGATGATCTTCTGCTCAACAGCTTGCCTCACCTTGTGGCAATCCACTTCAATGTGTTTGGTTCTTTCATGGAAGACAGAGTTGCTGGCAATGTGTATAGCAGCCTGATTATCACAATGCATAGTGATTGGTGTTGTAGCTTCAATTCCCAAGTCTTTCAGCAACCCCTTGATCCAAATCAACTCGCTTGTAAGCTTCCTCATGGCTCTGTATTCAGCTTCAGCACTTGAACATGACACAATCTTTTGCTTCTTGCTCTTCCAAGTCACCAAGTTGCCTCCAATGAATGTGCAGTAACCAGTGGTTGATCTCCTATCAACCCTATCTCCTGCCCAATCAGCATCACAATATCCAACTATCTCAGTGCTCTTGTTGCATCCCATCCAGATTCCTTGTCCTGGCGCCAATCTTAGATATCTTAGGATCCTCTCAACCATGTTCCAATGATGAATCTTTGGTGCTTGCATCTGTTGGCTCACTTGGTTCACAGCAAAACAGATGTCTGGCCTTGTGATGGTCAGATAGATGAGCTTTCCAACCATCCTCCTGTACCTCTTCACATCTTCAAATGGTTTGTCCTCAAACTCCCCCTTACGCAGTACCTTGTACCCATCTTCTAGTGGGGTCTTTGCTATCTTTCTTCCTAGATCACCTGCCTCACTCAACATATCAAGTGTGTACTTCCTTTGGTTTAAGAATAGCCCTTCTTTAGATCGGCATATCTCAATCCCTAGGAAGTACTTTAGTTCACCCAAGTCTTTAATATCAAATGAGGACTTGAGGAAAGCCTTAGTTGAGATGATACCTTCTTTATCACTCCCTGTGATGATAATGTCATCAACATAGATCAATATGACTATGATGCCTTGCTGTGTGGTGAGAGTAAAGAGGGTGTGATCCGCTTCAGACTTGTTGAATCCCCTTCCATTGAGAGTTGTGCTGAGTTTATGATACCAGGCTCTTGGAGATTGCTTTAACCCATATATTGCTTTCCTTAACCTGAGTACATTTCCGGGCTGCACAAGATCTTCCATACCAGGAGGTGGTCTCATATAGACTTCATCTTCTAGTTCGCCTTGGAGGAAAGCATTCTTGACATCCATTTGCCATAGATCCCACTCTAGGTTTACTGCCAGTGAGAGAACCACTCTGATCGTGTGAAGCTTTGCCACTGGTGCAAAGGTATCCAAGTAATCCTCTCCATAGACCTGAGTGTAGCCTCTTGCTACAAGTCTTGTCTTCCTCCTTTCTGGCTTTCCATTGGCTCCATACTTGATTGTGAAGAGAAGCCGGCTTGTCACTGCTTTCTTTCCTTTAGGAAGCTTACTTTCAAAGTATGTTCCATTCTTTTCCATAGCTCCCATCTCATCTCCAACAGATGCTCTCCACTCCTCATCCTGCATAGCTTCCTCATATGTCTTTGGAATCCATTCTTGATCCAATTCAGTGATGAAGGCTTGATGCTCCACTGGATACCTTGCAAGAGAACATACTGCTTGGATTGGATGAGCTACTGCTTGATTGTTGAAATACACTCTTGTATTTGTCCAGTTTGAGGCTGGGTTTCTCTGCCTTGTGCTTCTCCTAAGCAGTGGCTGAGCAACCTGCTCCTCCTCCACATTCTGCTCGCTTGAACTCACCACTGGTTCCTCTTGACTACTGTGATGCTGTTCCTCTTGTGCATGATCCTCATGATTCTCAGCTTGATCATGACTTGCTGAAATATCCTCTTGATGTTGTTCAGCTTGATTGTCCCCCTCAGGATCAAGGTGAGTAACTCCTATACTCTCGTTAGTAATTCCTGGTCCTGGTGGAATTGTTGCTTCTTCTTGTACACCGGTTGTCCTCTCAATAGGTACACTGATGCCAAGGCTCTCCATGACTCTTCTGAGATTATCAGCTCTATCTGAAGTAGGTTGGGATAGATTCTCCAAATCTTCCCAATTCTTCCCATCATAGTAACTCCTAGATTCCATGAACTTGACATCTCGTGAGATTAAGACCCTCCTGGTCTCTGGTACATAACATTTGTAGCCTTTTTGGTGAGGAGAATACCCAATGAACACTGCCTTTGTGCTTCTTGCATCAAGCTTGTTCCTCTGCCCTCCTGGTACCAATACAAAACAGATACATCCAAACACCCGCATGTGATCCAGAGATGGCTTGCTCTTGTTGAGAACTTCATAAGGAGATATGTCATTGAGAACTCTAGTTGGGGTTCTGTTGATCAGATGACAAGCAGAAACCACAGCATCACTCCAGAACCTCTTTGGAACACTCATGTGGAACATCATTGATCTAGCCACCTCCATAAGATGCCTGTTCTTCCTTTCAGCAACTCCATTTTGCTGAGGAGTATAAGGACAACTGGTCTGATGAATAATCCCTTGTTGAGATAAAAATTGCTTGAAAGCTCCACTTGTATACTCTCCACCATTATCAGACCTGAGAATCTTCACCTTAGCACTGAAGTGGTTGGTGACATGAGAATGATAATTCTTGAAAGCTTCCAAGACTCTGTCCTTAGACTGGATCAGTGTTACCCAAGTGTACTTGGACTTCTCATCAATGAAGGTGACAAAGTACTTGTGATTTTCTCTGGACATACAGGGAGCAGTCCACACATCAGAGTGAACCAGATCAAAGCACTTCTCGTAGATTGTGCTTGACCTTGGAAATACTGTCTTGCAATGCTTCCCCAAGATGCAGGCTTCACACTCATCATTTTTAAACACCACTCCAGGAAGCATCAGATTTAAAGCTCTAGTGTGCGGATGTCCCAATCTAGCATGCCATATGGTGCTCTCAACCCCAGCAGATATACTGACCAAGCAACGTGAGGAGGATTCAGCTAGTTTAGTCTTCTGAAGATGATACAACTCCTGATGGCTGTGACCTCTTCCAATAACCTGCCCTGTCTTTAAATCTTGAAATTCAACCTCATCTGGTCTGAAGACAACCTGACAACTCAGATCAACAGTAGCTCTCCTCACAGATAACAGGTTAGATGTAAACTTAGGCATATATAAGGCGGTTGATTCCCTATCAAACAACCTAAGGTTCCCTATCCCTTCTATCTTCACCTTATCACCATTAGCTATCAGAACATTTCCAGTGGCAGGTTGGATATCACTAATCAAGTTCCTATCACTAATCATGTGATGACTAGCTCCTGAATCTATAATAATGGGTTTAGAGTCAGGAGGTGATATACCAGCCTTCTTAGATGAGATAAGGGATTGGGCAGCTTTGATAAAGAGATCCAAGTCTCTCCTGGTTGCTGGACCATCAGTGTTGGTTGCGCCAGTCTCACTTCTCCACCCTTCTTCTTTAGTGGGATTACTACTAAGCGCTGAGTACATGGTTCTTCCATGAATCACTGAATGCTCAAACTCCTTGAGCTCATAACCATCTGATTGACTTCTAAGAGCACCAGCTTCTCTTAAGTCTGGTACTTTTCCTTCTCTAAGGAAATAATTTATCAGTTTGTTGTAGGTTGAATCCAGGTGCAGCAGTAAGCTCAGAAACTTGTCCTGCTCATAAACAACTTGAAGACTCTCCCATAAACTTCCATAGCCAGTCTGAAGAGTCTCCCACAGGTTCCTGGCGGTTTGAATGTGAGAGTGTGCCTTCAAGATTGGTGTAGACAGAGAGTTGTGTATGATTCCAAGTGTTTGCTGGTCTTCTTGAACCCACTTGTGGTCACGCCTCATGCGTGTGTGCTTGCTATCCTCTTGAGTCATCTTCTTTGAAGTTCCAGCCTCCATGATGTGGCTGTCCCAAAGACCATGACTCCCCAAGGTGAATCTGGCCACTCTTGACCATATCAGATAATTAGACCCCTCAAGAGTTACAGGAATATAAACCTCTGATTTCTCCATCATGAACATCTGAAGAACATCAAGAACAACTAGTAGCCAGTGGTAGGGCTTTCAAAGATATTATCAGAGTGAGAAAAAGAAATTTATAGAAGAAATGGATGAACTTTGCTATTTTTGGCAAAATCTGGAAATGAAAAAGAAGAACACCCCAAGAACAGGATGAACTTTGCCAAAAATAGAAATAAAAACACAGAATTTGCGGAAGACAATTAGGTTTCAAGAGCTTGTAGCTCTGATACCATGTGAGAAATGATAGAAATATGAGAATCAAAGAGAGAAATATTGCTGGAGAAATGAAGAACAAGAGAGAGAGAGAGTAAGTGTGACGAGTTTAGAGAGAGAGAAGGAGAGAAATCATTTTCCTTAATTCATTTGTTTCTGGTTACATGCCTCATATAGGCTACAAGAGATACATCAAGACAAAAAGATACAATAAACAAATTAGGAGAGACATTGCAAGTTGGCGTGGACAGAAGGGATGAAAGTGACATCTCGCCAACCTCTCTCCTCCTTAGCAAGTCATGTGATCTCTCTTTGTTACCTAGCTCCAACGGTCGCCAATCCTCATTTAAATAATCCCACAGACTTGGAGTGTTCCATGAGATATTTATTTGTCACTTAGGCTCATTACTTGCCTTGTATGTCAAGCTAGGGTAAGAGAGACCCATTCTCTCACTTGAACTGATCACACTGCCGAGTTCACTTCATGATCACTCTCTTGATATCTTTCTCATGTCTTTGCTTCTAATGTCTTCAGGTACACCTCTTGATGCCTTCATGTCAACACTTACTGCTTCTTATTGCTTCATCTCAACATGCAATTCATCAAGCATATCATCAAGTCTAGGGATAGGGTGTCGATACTTCACTGTTATGTTGTTGATTGCTCTACAATCAACACACATGCGCCAGCTACCATCTTTCTTAGGCACAAGAAGCACTGGTACTGCACATGGACTCAAGCTCTCTCGGATATGACCCTTCTCCATCAGTTCCTCTACTTGTCTTTGCAATTCTCTAGTCTCTACTGGATTAGTTCTGTATGCAGGTCGGTTTGGTAGTGTGGAACCAGGTACAAAGTCTATCTGATGCTCAATCCCACGAACTGGAGGTAAACCATTAGAACTATCTTCTGGAAACACATCTGCATATTCCTGCAAAAGAGAAACTAGTTCACTCGGATGGTCCGGTGTATGATCAGTGGTGGTTAGCAAAGATTCTTTAAACACAAGCAGCAAAATAGAGTTTTGAGAGTAGAGAATTCGTTTGACATCTCCCTGTTTGGCATAGAAGCTATGCTGCTTGTTGAGATCAGTTTCGAGTTCAATCTCTTTCTTTTTCTGTAGATGGAGTTGATCCTCTTGCACTTCTTTAGGGGTTAATGGCACCAGCACTGTCTTCTTACCTCTGAATTCAAACGAGTGCTTGTTGGTGAAGCCATCATGTATCACATGTCTATCAGATTGCCATGGTCGTCCGAGAAGAATATGGCTCGCTTCCATAGGTATCTCATCACATAAGATCTCATCCTCATATCTCCCTATGGTTATAGGTACCACTACTTGATCAGAGACCCTCATCTCGCCCTGCTCATTAAGCCACTGCAGTCTATATGGTTTTGGATGCTTCTGAACTTGCAAACCCAACTTCTTGACCATAGTCTCACTAGCTACGTTGACACAGCTGCCTCCATCAATGATAAGACTACATACCTTCCCTTGAACCAAGCACCTAGTGTAGAACAAGTTCTCACGCTGCTCAATCTCATCTGCCTTAGTTTGAAGATTCAAAAGCCTTCTTGTTACTAACAACCTTCCCTTGACCGGTTCTTCTTCAAACTCTTCTTCAGTCTGCTCATGATCAGTATGTATCTTCTCATCTTGAGACATATACTCCCCGGTGTCAAGAAGAATCATCGTCTTCTTATTAGTACACTCATTGGCATAGTGCCCACGCCCTTGACACTTAAAGCACTTGACATCTCGGGTCTTGGAACCAGAGGCTCCTGTCTTTCCTTTGTCCTTGCTGTAGATGTTGCTAGGTTTGGTGTCATCTTTCTGATAAGGTTTACTCTCCTTCTGGTAGTTAGGCTTATCTTCCTTAGGACTTTGGAACCGAGTAATCCCATAGCTTCCACGTGAATGTCCCTTCCTCTTGAGCTGCTGCTCCACTAGAATGGCTTTATGCAACATCTCTTCTATTTCAACATAGTGTTGCATCTCCACCTTATCTTGTATTTCTCGGTTGAGCCCTCCAAGAAACCTTGACATAGTAGCTTCTCTATCTTCTGAAATACTAGCTCTCAACATTAACAGCTCCATATCTTGATAGTACTCCTCTACGGTCTTAGCTCCTTGAGTGAGTTTTCTTAGTCTCTGGTGAAGATCTCTGTGGTAGTGGCTCGGTACAAACCTCTTGCGCATAAGAGACTTCATCTCACTCCATGTTTCCACTGGATATTCTTGGTTAAGCCGCCTCATGGTAACCAGTTGATCCCACCAGCTCAGAGCATAGTCATAGAACTCAGTTGCAACGAGTTGGATTCGTTGAGTGTTGGTATAGTTCTTACAATTGAAGACAATCTCAATTTTCTTCTCCCACTCCAAGTAGGCATCCGGATCAACCTTGCCATGAAAAGGAGGTATTTTGAGCTTAACTCCACCAAGCTCTTCTTTCTTAAGTCCCCTAACTTCATGATCACGCCTCTGCCTTCTACTCACTCTAGAAGAAGAAGAACCACTATGTTCAGATCGGCTGCGCTCATAGTAGTTGTCAGTCTCTTGTGATCCAGCATGTTCTCTACGGTCTCTCCTTGGTTCAGGATGATTCTGTTGACTCTGACCTCTTCTTTCTCTCCTTGACTCATTACTATGGCCCTGACCAGTAGCTTGTCTTAGCTCTTGTCTTATCTCATCACGAAGACCCGTGATGCTAGTCTTGATCATATCAGCCACAGTAGTGATTAGAGTTAGTTGTAACTGCTCGGTCATCTCCTCCCTTAGAAGTCTACTCTTCCTTACAAGTTCTGCTTCCTCATCTGACTCGTTCACCATTGGTACCTGAGACAAAGAAACAATCAAAACAAGTAAGTTGTTCAAGAAAAATTTTAAAAGGAAACAACTTTGATTAAAAGGAAAACTTGTGATCTAAGGTAACACGATTTGAAAAGATCAATACTTGATAACTTCTATCACACGAAATCGAAACAGATCAAGATCAAATATGATGAAACTTCCTAGATCTATCAGGATTTGAATCAAACAACAACAATAGGTAATTAAACGATCAGATCTAGCGAAATAACTCAAAGATGAACACAGATCAATCGATGGATTCAAAAGAAGTCGAAGGGTTGAAATAAAAATAAAGAGAAATCGAGAACTTCCCTATCCAGAGTGCTCTGATACCACTTAATAAGATCCTAGGATGTATTCTCTGGATGATATGGATAGATCCTTGCAAGATCGAGGCAAAGACTCAAGATCTTCAAGGCAGTGGACTGATGGTTGATTCAAAGAGTTGCGGAAAGACTCCTTGACACTTTTAGATGACTAGATCGGATATGACACACCAACTTAGACACCTAGGGTTTGCTGGATACTACACACCAACAAGATCACTCAAGAACTTGTAAACAAGTTTAAGAGAGAACAAGGTTTTTGATTAAAAAGATGATTGCATAGAAGGAAGCTTGCGACAAGTTTAAATAGAGAGAAGACTTGAACAGACTCAAGTTCTCGAGATCATTAAAGGGAACACGCTCCCTTGGTAATCAAACAAAGACCAAAGACTAAAATTTAAAAGAGTTTGCAACACATAAGATAAGAAATAAAACTATAGATTAAAGATAACATAAGGTAGATATGTGGTTGGTCCAAAGCATCCGAGATGCACCAAAGATACATCATCTAGGTGATATGAAAGTGAACTCATGGCCTCATTAAAAACCTTAGTTGGAAAACCCAGTGGGACAAAACCAACTAAGGGAAAAAGAGTACACACAAGCCACTTGCCTAGATGATGATCAGCTTGAAGGTTCAGCTTGAAGTGTGGTAAGTGTGTCTTGGTTGCTCAAGCTACGACCAAGACAATCTTCTTGCTTCCAAGATATCTTAAGTATGTTTCCAACAGCTTCATGGAGTCTTCATGTCATTGCACGAGTCATGGGACCTTTGGGAATGATCAAGGCATCTCCATCTTCATCTTGCTTATCCTTGATCATCTCTTCTATATCTTTATCAAGTTGTTGGTCCATGATCACATCATGATTCTTATCAAACCAGGATGAACCACGATCTAAGAAGCTTTATTTGGAACCACTAATCAGTGGAGAATAACCAGGGTTTGAATAAATCTCATAGGAGTTGTGAGTAAGAAGATATCCCACTTTCTATCCAGATGATTCCAGATTAGCCTGTTCGGACATATGGCAATATCTTCATGATTCTTATCAAACCAGGATGAACCACGATCTAAGAAGCTTTATTTGGAACCACTAATCAGTGGAGAATAACCAGGAAGTTGAATAAATCTCATAGGAGTTGTGAGTAAGAAGATATCCCACTTTCTATCCAGATGATTCCAGATTAGCCTGTTCGGACATATGGCAATATCTTCATGATTCTTATCAAACCAGGATGAACCACGATCTAAGAAGCTTTATTTGGAACCACTAATCAGTGGAGAATAACCAGGAAGTTGAATAAATCTCATAGGAGTTGTGAGTAAGAAGATATCCCACTTTCTATCCAGATGATTCCAGATTAGCCTGTTCGGACATATGCCAATATCTTCATGATTCTTATCAAACCAGGATGAACCACGATCTAAGAAGCTTTATTTGGAACCACTAATCAGTGGAGAATAACCAGGAAGTTGAATAAATCTCATAGGAGTTGTGAGTAAGAAGATATCCCACTTTCTATCCAGATGATTCCAGATTAGCCTGTTCGGACATATGGCAATATCTTCATGATTCTTATCAAACCAGGATGAACCACGATCTAAGAAGCTTTATTTGGAACCACTAATCAGTGGAGAATAACCAGGAAGTTGAATAAATCTCATAGGAGTTGTGAGTAAGAAGATATCCCACTTTCTATCCAGATGATTCCAGATTAGCCTGTTCGGACATATGCCATTATCTTCATGATTCTTATCAAACCAGGATGAACCACGATCTAAGAAGCTTTATTTGGAACCACTAATCAGTGGAGAATAACCAGGAAGTTGAATAAATCTCATAGGAGTTGTGAGTAAGAAGATATCCCACTTTCTATCCAGATGATTCCAGATTAGCCTGTTCGGACATATGGCAATATCTTCATGATTCTTATCAAACCAGGATGAACCACGATCTAAGAAGCTTTATTTGGAACCACTAATCAGTGGAGAATAACCAGGAAGTTGAATAAATCTCATAGGAGTTGTGAGTAAGAAGATATCCCACTTTCTATCCAGATGATTCCAGATTAGCCTGTTCGGACATATGGCAATATCTTCATGATTCTTATCAAACCAGGATGAACCACGATCTAAGAAGCTTTATTTGGAACCACTAATCAGTGGAGAATAACCAGGAAGTTGAATAAATCTCATAGGAGTTGTGAGTAAGAAGATATCCCACTTTCTATCCAGATGATTCCAGATTAGCCTGTTCGGACATATGGCAATATCTTCATGATTCTTATCAAACCAGGATGAACCACGATCTAAGAAGCTTTATTTGGAACCACTAATCAGTGGAGAATAACCAGGAAGTTGAATAAATCTCATAGGAGTTGTGAGTAAGAAGATATCCCACTTTCTATCCAGATGATTCCAGATTAGCCTGTTCGGACATATGGCAATATCTTCATGATTCTTATCAAACCAGGATGAACCACGATCTAAGAAGCTTTATTTGGAACCACTAATCAGTGGAGAATAACCAGGAAGTTGAATAAATCTCATAGGAGTTGTGAGTAAGAAGATATCCCACTTTCTATCCAGATGATTCCAGATTAGCCTGTTCGGACATATGGCAATATCTTCATGATTCTTATCAAACCAGGATGAACCACGATCTAAGAAGCTTTATTTGGAACCACTAATCAGTGGAGAATAACCAGGAAGTTGAATAAATCTCATAGGAGTTGTGAGTAAGAAGATATCCCACTTTCTATCCAGATGATTCCAGATTAGCCTGTTCGGACATATGGCAATATCTTCATGATTCTTATCAAACCAGGATGAACCACGATCTAAGAAGCTTTATTTGGAACCACTAATCAGTGGAGAATAACCAGGAAGTTGAATAAATCTCATAGGAGTTGTGAGTAAGAAGATATCCCACTTTCTATCCAGATGATTCCAGATTAGCCTGTTCGGACATATGGCAATATCTTCATGATTCTTATCAAACCAGGATGAACCACGATCTAAGAAGCTTTATTTGGAACCACTAATCAGTGGAGAATAACCAGGAAGTTGAATAAATCTCATAGGAGTTGTGAGTAAGAAGATATCCCACTTTCTATCCAGATGATTCCAGATTAGCCTGTTCGGACATATGGCAATATCTTCATGATTCTTATCAAACCAGGATGAACCACGATCTAAGAAGCTTTATTTGGAACCACTAATCAGTGGAGAATAACCAGGAAGTTGAATAAATCTCATAGGAGTTGTGAGTAAGAAGATATCCCACTTTCTATCCAGATGATTCCAGATTAGCCTGTTCGGACATATGGCAATATCTTCATGATTCTTATCAAACCAGGATGAACCACGATCTAAGAAGCTTTATTTGGAACCACTAATCAGTGGAGAATAACCAGGAAGTTGAATAAATCTCATAGGAGTTGTGAGTAAGAAGATATCCCACTTTCTATCCAGATGATTCCAGATTAGCCTGTTCGGACATATGGCCAATATCTTCATGATTCTTATCAAACCAGGATGAACCACGATCTAAGAAGCTTTATTTGGAACCACTAATCAGTGGAGAATAACCAGGAAGTTGAATAAATCTCATAGGAGTTGTGAGTAAGAAGATATCCCACTTTCTATCCAGATGATTCCAGATTAGCCTGTTCGGACATATGGCAATATCTTCATGATTCTTATCAAACCAGGATGAACCACGATCTAAGAAGCTTTATTTGGAACCACTAATCAGTGGAGAATAACCAGGAAGTTGAATAAATCTCATAGGAGTTGTGAGTAAGAAGATATCCCACTTTCTATCCAGATGATTCCAGATTAGCCTGTTCGGACATATGGCAATATCTTCATGATTCTTATCAAACCAGGATGAACCACGATCTAAGAAGCTTTATTTGGAACCACTAATCAGTGGAGAATAACCAGGAAGTTGAATAAATCTCATAGGAGTTGTGAGTAAGAAGATATCCCACTTTCTATCCAGATGATTCCAGATTAGCCTGTTCGGACATATGCCATTATCTTCATGATTCTTATCAAACCAGGATGAACCACGATCTAAGAAGCTTTATTTGGAACCACTAATCAGTGGAGAATAACCAGGAAGTTGAATAAATCTCATAGGAGTTGTGAGTAAGAAGATATCCCACTTTCTATCCAGATGATTCCAGATTAGCCTGTTCGGACATATGGCAATATCTTCATGATTCTTATCAAACCAGGATGAACCACGATCTAAGAAGCTTTATTTGGAACCACTAATCAGTGGAGAATAACCAGGAAGTTGAATAAATCTCATAGGAGTTGTGAGTAAGAAGATATCCCACTTTCTATCCAGATGATTCCAGATTAGCCTGTTCGGACATATGGCAATATCTTCATGATTCTTATCAAACCAGGATGAACCACGATCTAAGAAGCTTTATTTGGAACCACTAATCAGTGGAGAATAACCAGGAAGTTGAATAAATCTCATAGGAGTTGTGAGTAAGAAGATATCCCACTTTCTATCCAGATGATTCCAGATTAGCCTGTTCGGACATATGGCAATATCTTCATGATTCTTATCAAACCAGGATGAACCAATATATAAGAAGCTTTATTGGGAACCACTAATCAGTGGAGAATAACCAGGAAGTTGAATAAATCTCATAGGAGTTGTGAGTAAGAAGATATCCCACTTTCTATCCAGATGATTCCAGATTAGCCTGTTCGGACATATGGCAATATCTTCATGATTCTTATCAAAACCAGGATGAACCACGATCTAAGAAGCTTTATTTGGAACCACTAATCAGTGGAGAATAACCAGGAAGTTGAATAAATCTCATAAGTGTTGTGAGCAAGAAGATATCCCACCTTCTATCCAGATGATTCCAGATTTGCCTGTTCGGACATATGCCATTATCTTCATGATTCTTATCAAACCAGGATGAACCACGATCTAAGAAGCTTTATTTGGAAACTGGTGCAGCCCTGGAATGGCTGTCTCTCCCTGGATCTCTTGTAGGTGGGTAGATGCTTTGATAATCCTTGCAAACAGAGAATCAAAGACTCAATCTGCTTCAAGGCTTGTGGATAGATGATAGATGCTGATGATGAACTTTGCTAAAGAGCTATGGATTGCTCAGAAGCTGTTTTGCTACTCAAAGACACAGAATCACCCTGTATTGTCTAAGATGGATTCACAAGGAATTCCTTCCTTTAAGTGAGATCAATGTTCTTAAGCTGAACAGAGAAAGCAAGAGACAAAAGCAAGCAAAGCTGCTGTAAAATTATTAGATTCAAAGTTGTTTCTCTCTTGGCTGCTGCCGTGAGTTTTAACACCAAAACAAGTCTAACCTAACCAAATTGGTTAAGAATTTCGAAATCCCTCCCTAATCCCAATTAAAATTGGTTTACTAATCCTAATTTGTCTCTGGTTTGAATTAAATGAAAACCAATGAAAACCAAATAAGCCCAGCCCAATTACATTGCAATTAAATGAAACCAACAGGCTGGTTTATCTTGAATCTCTCCTCCTGGTCTTGTACCCACGAAATTGGCTAAGTATTTGAGACTCTCCACTTGTACTCTCAGCCTTAATCGAGTTACTGGTCCGGTCCACAAGCTGGCTAGCTCGTCTGGTTCTTCTCTGCTCAAGTCTGGCTCTTCTCTGCTCAAGTCTGGCTCTTCTCTGCTCAAGTCTAGCTCTTCTCTGCTCAAGTCTAGCTCTTCTCTGCTCAAGTCTAGCTCTCCCTCGTCAGACTCACTCAGCTCTCCAATGTCTCTACTCATGGCTACACCATCCCCTCCTCCTTTAAAAGGATTTGTCCTCAAATCCGAGCCTTGTAAGATGATAGAACCATTCTCCTTATGCTCCAAAAGCAATGCCTTTATTGCTATGAGAAATCTGAGCACATAAAGCTCCCCTCCAGGCTCAAACACAAAGAATTGTAAGCCTCTCACGTGTCTTAGATACCCAGGTGAGATGTTCCTATTGCAAACAACACTTAAGGCACACTGCTCCTTCTCATTGTTTAGCTTAGATCTCACTGCTTCTGATTGAACTTTTCCCCACTGATACCAAGAACAAGCCTTGATCTTAGACTTCTGGGCACGTGGTCTCAGCTTAGAGAAACCAGAAACTAGCATTGGTTCTTCCTGATCATGCAAGAACCCTTCCAACTCAAGCTTCAATGCTGCTGCTATTTGGATCAGATTGCTGGTAATGCTTTTATGCACACAAAAGCTCCCTCCTGGTTCAAAAACAAGGTGTTGCAGCCCCTTAACAAACTTCAGATGATCTACTATGCTGGTCTGAATCCATACAGGAGGTTTGATTAGTAGATCACAAGAAAAAGATTTAATGATATCACCTTCTTGAACCACAGTTATAACTGCCAATTCATGAGCTTTAGGTGATCCATTAAGCACTCCTTCTTCAGCTTTGTTTTGACCAGGCACGTGATCACATATAACTGATGATCTCTCCTCTTGTTTCAGATCATTATGCAAGTAATCTCCTTGACAAGAAGTGGCTGGTTCTAGTGCTCTCTCACCCTGTTTTGCTGCAGTTTCTTCTTTCTTCTCTGCTGGTTCCTTCTGGTAACAACTTAGCTCATCAGCTCTTGATGCTGGACGTGGCACTGACCTCTTTTGAGGAATATTCACCACAGCAGTGAGTGAGTGATCGACCATGTTCCTGAGTTGTTGCTTGAACTGTGGGCTTTGCAATTCCTCAAGATATGCTTGATGTAACTGCAATTTTCTTGCTGCCTCACCACCATAGTATGTCCTTGGCTCATCTTTTGGTGTTCTAGCACGTCCTTTTGCTGACCCAGATTGGCTGTGCATCCTTTCCAAATCAGTTTGACCATACCTCTTGGCTACAAACCTTTTCTTCATGACAGCCTTCATCTCATACCAAGAAGAAATCTGTTGCTCTCCATATTGTCTCCTGGTATTAGCTGTCTGATACCACCAATCAAGTGCATAACCACATAAACCAGTAGATGCCAATTGAGCCTGCTTCTCTGCTGTGTACCCCTGAAACTTAATAATTAAATCCATCTCCTTTTCCCATTCTAGATATGTATCAGGATCAAAGTCCCCATAGAAAGGTGGAATCTGGATCTGTTTTTTTCTTCTTTGCAACATCTCCCTTGTTGCTGGTTGTTTAGCCTTCTCTTCCTGTTTTCTAAGAGAAAACATTGTAGATTGCTGAATAGTAGATGGAAGTCGTGACCTAGGTTAAGAAAATCAAACCCTAAACCTTCAAGAGGCTCTGATACCACTTGGTGCAGCCCTGGAATGGCTGTCTCTCCCTGGATCTCTTGTAGGTGGGTAGATGCTTTGATAATCCTTGCAAACAGAGAATCAAAGACTCAATCTGCTTCAAGGCTTGTGGATAGATGATAGATGCTGATAATGAACTTTGCTAAAGAGCTATGGATTGCTCAGAAGCTGTTTTGCTACTCAAAGACACAGAATCACCCTGTATTGTCTAAGATGGATTCACAAGGAATTCCTTCCTTTAAGTGAGGTCAATGTTCTTAAGCTGAACAGAGAAAGCAAGAGACAAAAGCAAGCAAAGCTGCTGTAAAATTATTAGATTCAAAGTTGTTTCTCTCTTGGCTGCTGCCGTGAGTTTTAACACCAAAACAAGTCTAACCTAACCAAATTGGTTAAGAATTTCGAAATCCCTCCCTAATCCCAATTAAAATTGGTTTACTAATCCTAATTTGTCTCTGGTTTGAATTAAATGAAAACCAATGAAAACCAAATAAGCCCAGCCCAATTACATTGCAATTAAATGAAACCAACAGGCTGGTTTATCTTGAATCTCTCCTCCTGGTCTTGTACCCACGAAATTGGCTAAGTATTTGAGACTCTCCACTTGTACTCTCAGCCTTAATCGAGTTACTGGTCCGGTCCACAAGCTGGCTAGCTCGTCTGGTTCTTCTCTGCTCAAGTCTGGCTCTTCTCTGCTCAAGTCTGGCTCTTCTCTGCTCAAGTCTAGCTCTTCTCTGCTCAAGTCTAGCTCTTCTCTGCTCAAGTCTAGCTCTCCCTCGTCAGACTCACTCAGCTCTCCAATGTCTCTACTCATGGCTACACCATGGAACCACTAATCAGTGGAGAATAACCAGGAAGTTGAGATAAATCTCATAGGAGTTGTGAGTAAGAAGATATCCCACTTTCTATCCAGATGATTCCAGATTAGCCTGTTCGGACATATGTCAATATCTTCATGATTCTTATCAAACCAGGATGAACCAATATATAAGAAGCTTGATTGGAACCACTAAATAGTGGAGAATAACCAGGAAGTTGAATAATCTCACAGGAGTTGTGAGTAAGAAGATATCCCACTTTATATCCAGAGATGATTCCAGATTAGCCTGTCTCGACATATGGCAATATCTTCATATTCTTATCAAACCAGGATGAACCACGATCTAAGAAGCTTTATTTGGAACCACTAATCAGTGGAGATAACCAGGAATTTCAATAAATCTCATAGTGTTGGTGAGCAAAAAGATATCCCACCTTCTATCCAGATGATTCTAGATTTGCCTGTTCGGACATATTGCCATTATCCATGATTCTTATCAAACCAGGATGAACCACGATCTAAGAAGCTTTATATTGGAACCACTAATCAGTGGAGAATAACCAGGAAAGTTGAATAAATCTTCATAGGAGTTGTGAGTAAGAAGATATCCACTTTCTATCCAGATGATTCCAGATTAGCCTGTTCGGACATTATGTCAATATCCTCATGATTCTTATCAAACCAGGATGAACCAATATTTAAGAAGCTTTGATTGGGAACCACTAATCAGTGGAGAATGACATTTTAAGATTAGAAAGAGTTTTTAAGAGATTGAGAGGGTTTGTGAATCAAAGATCTAAGAGTTTAAGAACAAAGAAATCATCTTTTACTATTTGAGAGCTCATACAGCATAATCTTATTAATGAGCTGAGATTACAAATATATAGAAAGAGAGGAATCAGAGGTTTGCGCAAAATGAACCTAGACAGTTTACTATACTAAGCATGTGGAGTCAACATAGCAAGGCTGGATGGTTTTGAATTGTATGGCTGAGAGAGCTCACATGCTTTGGACCTTTACAGCCTGTCCAAAAGCTGTATGTGCGCCTCTCTTCCTTTCACACAAGACTCAACGGTCTGATCACTATTCAAAGCCTCTCCTTTAGTCCAAAGCTCTTGCCATCTCTTCTCACTTGCCCGGGTAACTTTCTTTTCACCTTTCACTTTACAGTAACTTCTTATTTACTGTGGTAACTAAAAGTTACTGTAATAGTGCCAACTCCAAATATGCTCAACACTTCTCTCTTCTCTTATTATCACTTCATCTCAACACTCCCCCTCAAGCTTGACCATGTGAAACAAGTCAAGCTTGGAAGGACCATGAGATCTCCCTCGTTAAAACCTCATTAAGGAAAACCCATTGCGACAAAACCTTAATGAGGAAAGAGTAGAGATACATGATCAGGAGAGTGTATAGACTAGTGCTTTAGGCGAAAGATCAATGAGCCCCAATCTGATATGAATGGACTCCATTGTCTTTTGCCTTGCTGCCTTTGTGAACACATCAGCCAACTGATCCTCACTCCTAGTGTAACAAGGCAGAATAACCCCAAGTATCATCATCTGCCTCACCTTGTGACAATCCACCTCAATGTGTTTGGTTTCTTTCATGGAACACTGAGTTAGAGGCTATATGGATGGCTGCTTGATTATCACAGTGCATAACCATTGGAGTTGCTTGCTCAATCTCCAAATGCTTCAGAATCCCCTTGATCCATACTAGCTCGTTAGTGAGCTTAAGCATAGCTCTATACTCAGCCTCAGCACTAGAACAAGACACCACCTTCTTGCTTCTTGCTCTTCCATGTGACAAGATTACCTCCAATGAATGTACAATAGCCGGTTGTTGATCTTCTGTCTGCTCGGTCTCCAGCCCCAATCCGCATCACAGTAGCCTACAACCTCAGTGCTCTTGTTACATCCCATCCAAACTCCAAGACCAGTCGTTCCATTCAGATACATCAAGATCCTTTCCACCATTCTCCAATGATGCTCCTAGGAACTTGCATGTGCTGACTCACTTGATTCACCGCAAAGCACACATCAGGTCTTGTGATGGTAAGGTAGATCAGTTTCCCCACTATCTTCTGTATAGCTTAGGATCATGAAATGGCTTGCTAATCCTCAATCTCCCCCTCACGTGGAACCTTGTAACCATCCTCCATTGGCATCTTTGCTGTCTTTCCCCCATATGCATCAGCTCCTTTCAAGAGATCAATCACATACTTCCTTTGAGACAGAAACAACCCTTCCTTTGATCTGCATATCTCAATCCCAAGGAAGTACTTCATTTCTCCCCAAGTCTTTGATCTCAAAACTTGCTTTAAGATACTCCTTTGTAGCCTTGATGCCTTCCTTATCACTTCCTGTGATGATGATATCATCAACATAGACAAGCAACACAATAATGCCGGATGGGGTGGTTAAGGTAAAGAGAGTGTGATCCAACTCTTGACTTCCTGAATCCTCTCCCATTCAGTGTAGTGCTTAGCTTATTGTACCACGCCCTTGGAGACTGCTTAAGACCATAGATAGCTTTCTTTAACCTCAGCACATTGCCCTTCTTGACTAGATGCTTCAAGACCTGGTGGTGGATGCATATACACCTCATCTTCCAATTCTCCTTGAAGAAATGCATTCTTCACATCCATCTGCCACAAATCCCACTCAAGATTCACAGCTAGAGACAGTACAATCCTGATAGTATGGAGTTTAGCCACTGGTGCAAAGGTCTCCACATAGTCCTCACCATATGTCTGAGTAAATCCCCTTGCCCACCAGCCTAGACTTGCGCCTCTCTATTCTTCCCATCAGGATAGAATTTGATTGTGAACACCCAATTTACTAGTCACTGCCTTCTTCCCTTTAGGTAGCTCACTCTCATACCAAGTTTCATTTTTAATCATAGCTCCAGATTCATCAGCCCACTGATTCTCTCCACTCTTTATAGCTACAGCTTCCTCATAAGTCCTCGGGATGTAACACTCATCCAAGCTCACTGTGAAAGCTACATGATCATCCGGAAACTCTGCAAAGGAACACACAGCTTGAGAGGGATGTTCCACAGCCTGGGCATTGTAGTACACTCTTGTGTTTACCCAGTTGGAGGGATCTCTCTTCACTCTAGTGCTTCTCCTTAACTCCTGCACCTTGTTCCTCTTCTTGTGGCTTCTTGTTCCTCAGCTTGATCACCACTTTCTCATTTGATCCACCAGAATCTTTCTCCCCAATCTTCACTGGACTGAGTATCTGAACCAGTAGAAGTAGCTCTCTTTGCTCATCTTCACTAGATGAGCACCACTCTCTACTCCAGCAGTCGCCTCTTTGATCATGTTGTTGACTTGAATCTCCTTGATTTTTGAGATTCAGTTCCATTCCCCCTCTCATGATCAAGAGGAGTTGTTTCTCACAGCTTCACCATGCTGGTTGGAAAGACTCTCTTGCTCCAGAACTCGATCCGGGGATACTCCTATCCCTAACCTTTCCAACATCACTCTCAGTGTTGTTGCCCTATCAGATGGAGCTTGAGACAAATCCTTCAAATTTTTCCCACTCCTTTTCTTCATAATACCCTTTTGTTTCAACAAACTTCACTTTCTCTAGACAACCATTCAAATTCTCATTTTCAGAGGATTAGAAAGAGTTTTAAGAGATTGAGAGAGTTTGTGAATCAGAGATCTAAGAGTTTAAGAACAAAGAAATCATCTTTTACTATTTGAGAGCTCATACAGCATAATCTTATTAATGAGCTGAGATTACAAATATATAGAAAGAGAGGAATCAAAGGTTTGCGCAAATGAACCTAGACAGTTTACTATACTAAGCATGTGGAGTCAACATGGCAAGGCTGGATGGTTTGAATTGTATGGCTGAGAGAGCTCACATGCTTTGGACCTTTACAGCCTGTCCAAAGCTGTATGCGCCTCTCTTCCTTCACACAAGACTCAACGGTCTGATCACTATTCAAAGCCTCTCCTTTAGTCCAAAGCTCTTGCCATCTCTTCTCACTTGCCCGGGTAACTTCTTTTCACCTTTCACTATTACAGTAACTTCTTATTTACTGTGGTAACTAAAAGTTACTGTAATAGTGCCAACTCCAAATATGCTCAACACTTCTTCTCTTCTCTTATTACCACTTCATCTCAACACTCCCCCTCAAGCTTGACCATGTGAAACAAGTCAAGCTTGGAAGGACCATGAGATCTCCCTCGTTAAAACCTCATTAAGGAAAACCCATTGGGACAAAACCTTAATGAGGAAAGAGTAGAGATCACATGATCAGGAGAGTGTATAGACTAGTGCTTAGGCGAAAGATCAATGAGCCCCAATCTGATATGAATGGACTCCATTGTCTTTTGCCTTGCTGCCTTTGTGAACACATCAGCCAACTGATCCTCACTCCTAGTGTAACAAGGCAGAATCACCCCAAGTATCATCATCTGCCTCACCTTGTGACAATCCACCTCAATGTGTTTGGTTCTTTCATGGAACACTGAGTTAGAGGCTATATGGATGGCTGCTTGATTATCACAGTGCATAACCATTGGAGTTGCTTGCTCAATCTCCAAATGCTTCAGAATCCCCTTGATCCATACTAGCTCGTTAGTGAGCTTAAGCATAGCTCTATACTCAGCCTCAGCACTAGAACAAGACACCACCTTCTGCTTCTTGCTCTTCCATGTGACAAGATTACCTCCAATGAATGTACAATAGCCGGTTGTTGATCTTCTGTCTGTTCGGTCTCCAGCCCAATCCGCATCACAGTAGCCTACAACCTCAGTGCTCTTATTACATCCCATCCAAACTCCAAGACCAGTCGTTCCATTCAGATACATCAAGATCCTTTCCACCATTCTCCAATGATGCTCCTTAGGAACTTGCATGTGCTGACTCACTTGATTCACCGCAAAGCACACATCAGGTCTTGTGATGGTAAGGTAGATCAGTTTCCCCACTATCTTTCTGTATAGCTTAGGATCATGAAATGGCTTGCTATCCTCAATCTCCCCCTCACGTGGAACCTTGTAACCATCCTCCATTGGCATCTTTGCTGTCTTTCCCCCATATGCATCAGCTCCTTTCAAGAGATCAATCACATACTTCCTTTGAGACAGAAACAACCCTTCCTTTGATCTGCATATCTCAATCCCAAGGAAGTACTTCATTTCTCCCAAGTCTTTGATCTCAAAACTTGCTTTAAGATACTCCTTTGTAGCCTTGATGCCTTCCTTATCACTTCCTGTGATGATGATATCATCAACATAGACAAGTAACACAATAATGCCGGATGGGGTGGTTAAGGTAAAGAGAGTGTGATCCAACTCTGACTTCCTGAATCCTCTCCCATTCAGTGTAGTGCTTAGCTTATTGTACCACGCCCTTGGAGATTGCTTAAGACCATAGATAGCTTTCTTTAACCTCAGCACATTGCCCTTCTTGACTAGATGCTCAAGACCTGGTGGTGGATGCATATACACCTCATCTTCCAATTCTCCTTGAAGAAATGCATTCTTCACATCCATCTGCCACAAATCCCACTCAAGATTCACAGCTAGAGACAGTACAATCCTGATAGTATGGAGTTTAGCTACTGGTGCAAAGGTCTCCACATAGTCCTCACCATATGTCTGAGTAAATCCCCTTGCCACCAGCCTAGACTTGCGCCTCTCTATTCTCCCATCAGGATAGAAATTGATTGTGAACACCCATTTACTAGTCACTGCCTTCTTCCCTTTAGGTAGCTCACTCTCATACCAAGTTTCATTTTTAATCATAGCTCCAGATTCATCAGCCACTGATTCTCTCCACTCTTTTATAGCTACAGCTTCCTCATAAGTCCTCGGGATGTAACACTCATCCAAGCTCACTGTGAAAGCTACATGATCATCCGGAAACTCTGCAAAGGAACACACAGCTTGAGAGGGATGTTCCACAGCCTGGGCATTGTAGTACACTCTTGTGTTTACCCAGTTGGAGGGATCTCTCTTCACTCTAGTGCTTCTCCTTAACTCCTGCACCTGTTCCTCTTCTTGTGGCTCTTGTTCCTCAGCTTGATCACCACTCTCATTTGATCCACCAGAATCTTCTCCCCAATCTTCACTGGACTGAGTATCTGAACCAGTAGAAGTAGCTTCTCTTTGCTCATCTTCACTAGATTGAGCACCACTCTCTACTCCAGCAGTCGCCTCTTGATCATGTTGTTGACTTGAATCTCCTTGATTTTGAGATTCAGTTCCATTCCCCCTCTCATGATCAAGAGGAGTTGTTCTCACAGCTTCACCATGCTGGTTGGAAGACTCTCTTCTTCCAGAACTCGGATCCGGGATACTCCTATCCCTAACCTCTCCAACATCACTCTCAGTGTTGTTGCCCTATCAGATGGAGCTTGAGACAAATCCTTCAAATTTTCCCACTCCTTTTCTTCATAATACCCTTTAGTTTCAACAAACTTCACTTCTCTAGACACCATCACTCTCTTTTCATCAGGATCATAACACTTATAACCCTTTTGTGTGATGGAGTATCCAATGAACATAGCTTTGGTACTCTTGGCTCCAACTTATTCCTCAGTTCTCCTGGAGTCATCACATAGCACACACATCCAAATACCCTTAGATGATCAATGAAAGGCTTCTTCTTATTCAACACCTCAAATGGAGACACATCATTCAGAATCTTTGTTGGGACCCGGTTGATAAGATAGCAAGCAGTTTGCACAGCATCTCCCCAAATCTCTTTGGGACATTTGCATGAAACATCATCGACCTTGCAACCTCCATTAAGTGCCTATTCTTCCTCTCAGCTACACCATTCTGTTGTGGTGTATAAGAACAACTAGTCTGGTGCACAATCCCATTCTTGGCTAGATGGCTCTTGAATGCATTGCTGATGTATTCACCTCCATTATCTGACCTCAATATCTTCACGGAAGCATTGTATTGATTGGATACATATGCTTGGAAGTTCATAAATGCCTCCAACACCCTGCCTTAGATGGAAGCAATGTTAGCCAAGTATACTTTGACTTCTCATCAATGAAAGTCACAAAGTATTTCTGGCTATCTCTGGACATGCATGGAGCAGTCCACACATCCGAGTGAACTAGATCAAAGCAATGCTCATAGGTTGTCTCTGAAGTTGGGAACACTGTCCTACAATGCTTCCCTAGAATGCATGCTTCACACTCCAAATGGTTTAATGACATGTTAGGCATTACCAATCCCATAGCCCGAGCGTGTGGATGTCCTAGCCTTGCATGCCAAATCATGTTGTCCACTTTCTCAGCAGCACTGCTCAAACACATAGGATCAGGACTCCTTGGTCACAAGGAGATGGTATAGCTGATTCTTGCTATCCCTCTACCAATGACTCTTCCAGTCTTTAAAGTCTTGAAACTCCACTCTTCTTCTTATACTACCTACTTGAATCTACTTGACAACCTAGATCAACCGTTGCTCTCTTCACTGATAGCAAGTTTGATTCAAACCGAGGCATATAGAAGGCATTAGTTTCCTTATCAAACAGTTTGAGTTTCCCCACTCCTTCTATGGGAATCATGTCCCCATTTGCTATCTTTACTCCTCCACTGGATGTTTTTATATCCTTTAGTAGATGTCTATCACTGATCATGTGATGACTCGCACCAGAATCAATGATAATGGGTTTGTTTGATGTGTATGCTTTGGTAGGAGAGCTATCCCTCCGGGTCGTAACCAAAGCATACATATGCTTAACAAACTCACTCCATTCCTTCTTGGTTACATGCTCATCTACTTCTGGCTTCTTTGGAACCATGCTCCCTTCTCCCATATAGGCAGAGTAGTTGCATACTCCACAACTCTCTTCCTACACCTTCTCATGTTGCTAAACCCCTTAGCTAGCATTCTCCCTTTCCTCTTCTTCCGGAAGCTCTCACTCCTACTCCCGGTTAGCCTCCATGAGCCCTTACTCCTACTCATGGTTAACCAACCTCTCATCATCTTGTGTGCTCTCTCCACCAGTACACACATTCCTTCTACATCCGCAAGTTGTTCTCCATTGAGAACCATCTCTACTAGCCATCCATAAGATGACTCCATGCTCGCCAAGAGCCTTGCTATCACCTCTTGCTTTGGTGTAGCATCCACATGAGTTCTCAACTCTTGTAGCTCATCCCACAAGTGTTGCAACTCCATTAGATGATCTCTAACTCCAAGGATCCCTCCTTGACCTCATACACTCTCCTAAGACTGATCTTGTTCTCATGAACATCTTCAATCCCTTGAGCAGTGTACTACCATCAGTGGCCATCTCCTTCAAAGACTCCACCTTTACATTACTCTCATCAGTGGTGACCTCCTTTAAAGATCCCACCTTTACACCATTTCTCCCAATCCCACAGCTCTTCAAGGCTGTCTTCAACCAGATTGACCAATTCCACTCCATTTCCCTGTTACACTTGTTGTTATTCATCAATAACCAACCGCAAACACAGAGATCAACACACAAGACTCAGCAATCCACAAACACCATCCAAAGGACCAAGCTTTAGCTTAGATCTTCCTCCAAGACTCTCCAAACAACTCGCCAAGCTTCTCAGCAAGCTAGACTCTCTTCTGTGCTTGTCAAACACCTAAAGGAACCTCCTTGAAACTTGTCCTTCAAAAGAAACACCAACAGACCCAAACTCAAATTTTCAAAGATCTAGCTCACTAAAAACACTCAAGAACACTCAAGAACATTCTTCAAAGATCACGAAATACTCTTTCTTTTAATGAACCTGGCTCTGATACCATGACATTTTAGAGATTAGAAAGAGTTTTAAGAGATTGAGAGGGTTTGTGAATCAAAGATCTAAGAGTTTAAGAACAAAGAAATCATCTTTTACTATTTGAGAGCTCATACAGCATAATCTTATTAATGAGCTGAGATTACAAATATATAGAAAGAGAGGAATCAGAGGTTTGCGCAAAATGAACCTAGACAGTTTACTATACTAAGCATGTGGAGTCAACATAGCAAGGCTGGATGGTTTGAATTGTATGGCTGAGAGAGCTCACATGCTTTGGACCTTACAGCCTGTCCAAAGCTGTATGTGCGCCTCTCTTCCTTCACACAAGACTCAACGGTCTGATCACTATTCAAAGCCTCTCCTTTAGTCCAAAGCTCTTGCCATCTCTTCTCACTTGCCCGGGTAACTTCTTTTCACCTTTCACTATTACAGTAACTTCTTATTTACTGTGGTAACTAAAAGTTACTGTAATAGTGCCAACTCCAAATATGCTCAACACTTCTTCTCTTCTCTTATTATCACTTCATCTCAATAGAGAATAACAGGGAGTTGAATAAAATTTCACAGGAGTTGTGAGTAAGAAGATATCCCACTTTATATCAAGATGATTCCAGATTAGCATTTCGGACATATGGCAATATCTTCATGATTCTTATCAAACCAGGATGAACCACGATCTAAGAAGCTTTATTTGGAACCACTAGTCAGTGGAGAATAACCAGGAGTTGAATAAGTCTCATAGGAGTTGTGATTAAGAGATATCCCACTTTCTATCCAGATGATTCCAAATTAGCCTGTCGGACATAAGGCAATATCTTCATGATTCTTATCAAACCAGGATGAACCACGATCTAAGAAGCTTTATTTGGAACCACTAATCAGTGGAGAATAACCAGGAAGTTGAATAAATCTCATAGGAGTTGTGAGTAAGAAGATATCCCACTTTCTATCCAGATGATTCCAGATTGGGCTGTTCGGACATATGGCAATATCTTCATGATTCTTATCAAACCAGTGTTGGAATGAAGATAAATAAACTGGAGTTGATGGAGAGTACAAGCATCAAGAGCAAGCAAAGAGGAGTTCTCTTTCTTCATTTTCTCTGGTTCCTAACTCTCTCAGACTCTTAATCTCTCTATTCTCTCTTGTTACTCACGAAATTACTCTCTTGGATACTCACTGAAACACTCATACTCTCTTACTTCCAATTGCTTACTCTTTGATTCTCTCTTAGTCTTTTACTCTCTCCATCTCTTACACTCGCCCATACTCTGTTTATATTACTCTCTTACATCATATTGTCACTTTTCAAACATGGTATCAGAGCTACAAGCTCTTGAGAACCTATAAAGCTTCCGCAAATCATTTCCAGTTCTTATCTCTCTTTAAAACTCTGTTTCTGTTCATCCTTGTATCTTCTGGTCCAAAGCTGTTCCAGGAGGGAATAGACTTACCAGAGATCAAGATAAAGGAGGACTTTAGCTTCTGGAACTCAAGAAGGCTTCAGCTCAGTTCAGCAAGCCTCATCAAAGTCCAGTTTCAAGCTCTGTTCTTGCAAAACCAGTGGGTGTCATCTATTATCCACTGGTCCAAAACTCTTCATGATGGAGAAACCAAGAAGCATGGCGGTTTCTGTGGTGCTAAAGGGGTCAAATTACCTTGTCTGGTCTAGGGTGATGAAGACAGCACTTGGAGGACAAGGGTTGTGGGAGCATTGTCTACAAGCAGCTCCAAAGCAAACCAGCACCAAATGGCAGCAAGAAGACCTACTGGTCTTGTCTGTTCTCCAAAGCTCTCTTTCAGTTTCTATTATGGAATCTTACTCATACTGTGAGAGTGCTAAGGAGCTTTGGGAGACTCTCTACAAGGTCTATGGCAACTCATCCAACCTCACAAGGGTGTATGAGCTCAAGGAGGCTATAAACAACCTGTCTCAGGAGGAGATGGAGTTTACTGCTCATTTTGGCAAGTTTAACTCTCTGTGGGGTGAGCTTGAGTCATTAAGACCTTCTACAACAGATCCAACCATCATCCATGAAAGAAGAGAGCAAGACAAGGTGTTTGGGCTACTTCTTACCCTAAGCCCAATGTATACTGACCTCATTAAGCACATATTGAGGTCAGAGAAGCTTCCCACTCTGGATGAAGTGTGCTCTCAAGTCCAAAAGGAGTTTGGCTCACATAGCTTGTTTGGAGGAAAGGAGTCTCTTTCACTTGCAAACAAAGCATCCGCCAAGTACAAGAAGTCAGAGGGGGGAGAACTCAAATGTGAGCACTGTCAGCGTGAGGGGCACACCAAGGAGAAGTGTTGGGATCTTCACCCACACCTCAAACCTGCCAAGTTTAGATAAACCATGTCCATGGAGGTACAAGGAACTAGCTCAGGTTCCTTGATTTGTAAGCTAACCTCCTGAACTTTAATATGAGCTTGTTTAATTATTTTAAATTGTTTCTGTTGTGTGTGCAATGGTTTAGGATTATAAGTTTGCTAGCATGGTTATGTTTAGCTTCTGTCCTAGAATCATTGATCTAAGTTGTGTGTGTGCTAGGCGAGTTGTTTAGCTACTGTCATTGTCTTGTTGCATTGCTAAAGGTCTAGGAGAGTTTCCTGGTCTTGTAGTGCATTCATTCTGTTTAAAAGTGATTAGATGATTTGTCTAATTGTTTTGTCTCTGTTCTTGATGAGTTATCATTCTTGATCATTTAGTGTGTTGTTTGCATGGATTTGAACTAGATGAGTTGTTTAGATTCTGTCCATTGCATTTTTCTTAAACATTGGGATCAGACTTGATGAGTTATCAAGGGTTGATCCTAGTGTGTGTGGTCTGATTCTTGCTGGAGTTTGAGTGATGTTTCAGGTACACAAGTGTTGTCTCTGTCCATCATCAAATCAAGACAAAGAAGAAGGCTTTGCCCATGCTGTTCAGAGCCTACACATGGTGTATATTCCTGACCATGGAGAAATTGTTAAAGAGGAGACCAGGTGGTAATAAGTGGGGGCTGAAATAAAATATGGCTGGGCTTTGAAGATACTGCCAGAAGGAGTATTGATGGAGAGGCAGACCAGTGTTTGATCAGTCACACACCAAGCTGGAGCTCCTCATGAATTGCAAGAACCGGTTGAATTAAGCGCAGCCTGTTTGGGTGTTGAGCTCCTGGTTCAAAAGAAACACAAGAGGCAGTGGAGATGAGATCAAGGGATGAACTGGTTGACTTAAGCGCAGCTGTAGGGGTGATGCGCTCCTGGTTTCAAGACTCAGTATTGCTCACTTCCAAGCTTGGTCCTTTTTACTCAGTCTAAGGACTCTGGATCAAGCTTGAGGAGGGGTACTGGTGAGCTATCCTGAAGATTCAATTCGGCCATTGCCTCACCAGAGATCAGAAGTGGAGTTCACTCAGATCAAAAGTGGAGTTTGCAAGTAGTGGAGTTCACTCCTGCATTACTCATTACCAACCAGATCAAAGAAGCCATCTAGAGAACATATGCCTTCCATACGAGCTTGGTCCTTCCATTTCTCAGTTCCAAGCATGAGATTGAGCTTCCATGATCCGGATTGTGTCTTTACTAAGTGGGGATTCAAGTGGAGTTCACTCCCCCACCATACTGATGAAAGGGAAGTGCCTTAAACTCATCTCAATACATTCATGATGGTTCTTATACTTAAAATGTTATTGAGCTTGATGTGAGTAAATGCATTGCCTTAAGAACTGATGAGCCTTTGGGATAATGTATCAGGTACCTTAGTTGGAGCTCTCTGAAGTAGAAGCTGGTGGTCCCTAAGCCCTTTCAAGATGGCGAGTAGTCAGAAGAGAGGGGGAGACACAACCGGCCTAAAAGAAGAGTTCCGAGATGTTGGTGTGTGCAAGTTATGGAGTTCATCCTTGCAGCACAAGTCAGGCCATGATCCAGAGTCTAAGGACTCCACCATGAGTTATCTGAGTTCCTTAGACTCATTGGCCAATCCCCAGGCTGTGTTGAACTCTACTCTTTTTCCCTTGCAAAGTTTTATCCCATGAGGTTTTCTTTGCAAGGTTTTTAATGAGGGAGCTTCTTCATAGTGTTGACATGAAGCAATAATAAGGAGTGAAGACATGAAGCTAGCAAAGGCATTGGTGAAGAGTAAGAGACAATGCATGCGCATGATGAGTTGATGATTTACTATGGTGTGTCGTGCAAGGCAAGGAAGAGTCTCTTATTTAAATCACCAAGGAAGGATACATTAACTAGAAGCAAGAGAGGATGTCGACACAAGAAGAATAGAGTCGTTGAGGAAGAAGTCACGGGTCTGTCTAAGACAGATCAGAGACAGAGAACCGTTGTGAACGGTCACTATCACTCGTCTGGCCGAGCCAAGATCGACCAGCATCTCTCCTATTTGTTTATTCTTCTTGTACTACCTCTTATTAGTTTATTGTTTATCTCATTGTCGATTAGCTCATGTGTTTGTCTTTAAGTAGCTTGTAACATGTTCTGAATCAAGTAAGGAAATATGAATTCCTAAAACTCTCTCTCTTTTGTTTACGCAAATCACTTCTCCCTCTCTCTTCTCTTTCACTCGAATTCATCTTTGCTTCTCCCTGGTTCTTTAATTCTTATCACAAACTCTCTTTAATCCTCACAAAATCTCATGGTATCAGAGCAACAAAGCTCTTGAAACCGAATCTAGCTTCCGCAAACTCTCTGTTCTTGTTTAATTCTCTTTCTTTTTCAAATTTCTCTCTCCTGTTCTTGGTGTTCTTGGCGAGTTAAAGGAAAATGGAAGAAAGCAACAACAACAACAGCAAACATCTCAACATACCTGTGACCTTGAAGGGGATTAACTACCTCTTTTGGGCTAGGATGGTGAAGAGAGCCCTTGGTGGAAGAGGTTTATGGAAGTATGCCATAACAGAGGCGGCTCCAAAACAAACCACTCAAGGAGAAGATGGAAAAGAGGTGGTGGTGGTAGCTGATGAAGACAAATGGAATCAAGAAGATCTCATGGTGCTCTCAGCTCTCCTCAGCTCTCTTGAACCAGCAATAATGGAGTCTTACTCTTACTGTGAGACTACCAAGCAGCTGTGGGATACTCTCTACAAAGTGTATGGAAATGTTTCCAACCTCACTAGAGTATTTGAAGTGAAAAGGGCCATTGGCGCCCTCAACCAAGGAGATGGGGAGTTCCAACCTCACTTTGGCAAGTTCAGGTCCCTTTGGGCAGAGATGGAGATACTGAGGCCACACACAACTGATCCTACCACTCTCTTAACCAGGCGTGAAGAGGATAAAGTGTTTGGATTGCTGCTCACTCTCAGCCCATCCTATGGTAGCTTGATTAAGCACATCTTGAGATCTGACAAGCTTCCTGACCTGGATGAAGTTTGTGCTCAAATTCAGAAGGAGGAAGGATCAGTGGGCTTGTTTGGTAACAAAGGAGACCTAAACATGGCACACCAAGCTGAAGAAGCTGTGGCTAACAAGGCGTACAAGCAAGAGGAGAGGAAAGCCTTGATCTGTGACCATTGCAAGAAGAAAGGTCACTTAAAGGACAAGTGCTGGCTTCTCCATCCACACTTGAAGCCAAACAAGTTCAAAGAGACTCGCCCCCAGGACGCAAGAGCCAATCTCTCAACTGAGGGAGCAGAGCCAACCACACCACACCCTATGGGAGCAAGCAGCAGTGGCGTGGGAAGTGCCATGACCTCTGCATCAGTGTACGCTACTCCAAGGGCCAATCTAGATGAGATCATCACAAAGTCTGACTTAAGTGCTCTCATCAAGGCCTTAAAAGAATCTGGTATACCTAAAACTCTTGGTACTTCTCTTAGTGCATCTCACATTGTTGGTAGTTCTATGAGTGTTTTTAAAACTGCTAAACCTCTAATTATTGATTCTGGTGCTTCACACCATATGATTAGTGATTTAAGCTTGATTAAAAACATTGAACCTGCCTTAGGAAATGTGATGATAGCCAATGGAGATAAAATTCCAATAGAAGGAGTAGGTGATCTCAAACTGTTTGACAAAGTGTCTAAAGCTTTTTATATGCCCACATTTGCATCTAACTTGCTGTCGGTTAAAAGGGTGACTAATGATTTGAATTGTCAAGTTACTTTCAAGCCTAACAGTGTGCATTTTCAGGATATTGATTCTAGTAGGTTGCTTGGCAAAGGTGTTACCAAGGGAGACTTGTACTTGCTTGAGGACACAAGACCAGCTTCCGATTTATCTTGCTATTTCAATTCTGTCTCTGAATTCCCTAAAGATGTAATATGGCATGCTAGATTAGGACATCCTCATTCTCATGCTTTGAACATCCTGTTGCCTAGTATTTCTTTTAAAAGTGATTGTGAGGCATGTATATTAGGAAAACATTGTAGAAATGTGTTTCCTAAATCAATGACCATCTATGAGAATTGCTTTGATTTAATTCATTCTGATGTTTGGACTGCACCTTGCACATCTATGACATTTTAGAGATTAGAAAGAGTTTTAAGAGATTGAGAGGGTTTGTGAATCAAAGATCTAAGAGTTTAAGAACAAAGAAATCATCTTTTACTATTTGAGAGCTCATACAGCATAATCTTATTAATGAGCTGAGATTACAAATATATAGAAAGAGAGGAATCAGAGGTTTGCGCAAAATGAACCTAGACAGTTTACTATACTAAGCATGTGGAGTCAACATAGCAAGGCTGGATGGTTTGAATTGTATGGCTGAGAGAGCTCACATGCTTTGGACCTTTACAGCCTGTCCAAAGCTGTATGTGCGCCTCTCTTCCTTCACACAAGACTCAACGGTCTGATCACTATTCAAAGCCTCTCCTTTAGTCCAAAGCTCTTGCCATCTCTTCTCACTTGCCCGGGTAACTTCTTTTCACCTTTCACTATTACAGTAACTTCTTATTTACTGTGGTAACTAAAAGTTACTGTAATAGTGCCAACTCCAAATATGCTCAACACTTCTTCTCTTCTCTTATTATCACTTCATCTCAACACTCCCCCTCAAGCTTGACCATGTGAAACAAGTCAAGCTTGGAAGGACCATGAGATCTCCCTCGTTAAAACCTCATTAAGGAAAACCCATTGGGACAAAACCTTAATGAGGAAAGAGTAGAGATCACATGATCAGGAGAGTGTATAGACTAGTGCTTAGGCGAAAGATCAATGAGCCCCAATCTGATATGAATGGACTCCATTGTCTTTTGCCTTGCTGCCTTTGTGAACACATCAGCCAACTGATCCTCACTCCTAGTGTAACAAGGCAGAATAACCCCAAGTATCATCATCTGCCTCACCTTGTGACAATCCACCTCAATGTGTTTGGTTCTTTCATGGAACACTGAGTTAGAGGCTATATGGATGGCTGCTTGATTATCACAGTGCATAACCATTGGAGTTGCTTGCTCAATCTCCAAATGCTTCAGAATCCCCTTGATCCATACTAGCTCGTTAGTGAGCTTAAGCATAGCTCTATACTCAGCCTCAGCACTAGAACAAGACACCACCTTCTGCTTCTTGCTCTTCCATGTGACAAGATTACCTCCAATGAATGTACAATAGCCGGTTGTTGATCTTCTGTCTGCTCGGTCTCCAGCCCAATCCGCATCACAGTAGCCTACAACCTCAGTGCTCTTGTTACATCCCATCCAAACTCCAAGACCAGTCGTTCCATTCAGATACATCAAGATCCTTTCCACCATTCTCCAATGATGCTCCTTAGGAACTTGCATGTGCTGACTCACTTGATTCACCGCAAAGCACACATCAGGTCTTGTGATGGTAAGGTAGATCAGTTTCCCCACTATCTTTCTGTATAGCTTAGGATCATGAAATGGCTTGCTATCCTCAATCTCCCCCTCACGTGGAACCTTGTAACCATCCTCCATTGGCATCTTTGCTGTCTTTCCCCCATATGCATCAGCTCCTTTCAAGAGATCAATCACATACTTCCTTTGAGACAGAAACAACCCTTCCTTTGATCTGCATATCTCAATCCCAAGGAAGTACTTCATTTCTCCCAAGTCTTTGATCTCAAAACTTGCTTTAAGATACTCCTTTGTAGCCTTGATGCCTTCCTTATCACTTCCTGTGATGATGATATCATCAACATAGACAAGCAACACAATAATGCCGGATGGGGTGGTTAAGGTAAAGAGAGTGTGATCCAACTCTGACTTCCTGAATCCTCTCCCATTCAGTGTAGTGCTTAGCTTATTGTACCACGCCCTTGGAGACTGCTTAAGACCATAGATAGCTTTCTTTAACCTCAGCACATTGCCCTTCTTGACTAGATGCTCAAGACCTGGTGGTGGATGCATATACACCTCATCTTCCAATTCTCCTTGAAGAAATGCATTCTTCACATCCATCTGCCACAAATCCCACTCAAGATTCACAGCTAGAGACAGTACAATCCTGATAGTATGGAGTTTAGCTACTGGTGCAAAGGTCTCCACATAGTCCTCACCATATGTCTGAGTAAATCCCTTGCCACCAGCCTAGACTTGCGCCTCTCTATTCTCCCATCAGGATAGAATTTGATTGTGAACACCCATTTACTAGTCACTGCCTTCTTCCCTTTAGGTAGCTCACTCTCATACCAAGTTTCATTTTTAATCATAGCTCCAGATTCATCAGCCACTGATTCTCTCCACTCTTTTATAGCTACAGCTTCCTCATAAGTCCTCGGGATGTAACACTCATCCAAGCTCACTGTGAAAGCTACATGATCATCCGGAAACTCTGCAAAGGAACACACAGCTTGAGAGGGATGTTCCACAGCCTGGGCATTGTAGTACACTCTTGTGTTTACCCAGTTGGAGGGATCTCTCTTCACTCTAGTGCTTCTCCTTAACTCCTGCACCTGTTCCTCTTCTTGTGGCTCTTGTTCCTCAGCTTGATCACCACTCTCATTTGATCCACCAGAATCTTCTCCCCAATCTTCACTGGACTGAGTATCTGAACCAGTAGAAGTAGCTTCTCTTTGCTCATCTTCACTAGATTGAGCACCACTCTCTACTCCAGCAGTCGCCTCTTGATCATGTTGTTGACTTGAATCTCCTTGATTTTGAGATTCAGTTCCATTCCCCCTCTCATGATCAAGAGGAGTTGTTCTCACAGCTTCACCATGCTGGTTGGAAGACTCTCTTCCTCCAGAACTCGGATCCGGGGATACTCCTATCCCTAACCTCTCCAACATCACTCTCAGTGTTGTTGCCCTATCAGATGGAGCTTGAGACAAATCCTTCAAATTTTCCCACTCCTTTTCTTCATAATACCCTTTAGTTTCAACAAACTTCACTTCTCTAGACACCATCACTCTCTTTTCATCAGGATCATAACACTTATAACCCTTTTGTGTGATTGAGTATCCAATGAACATAGCTTTGGTACTCTTGGCTTCCAACTTATTCCTCAGTTCTCCTGGAGTCATCACATAGCACACACATCCAAATACCCTTAGATGATCAATGAAAGGCTTCTTCTTATTCAACACCTCAAATGGAGACACATCATTCAGAATCTTTGTTGGGACCCGGTTGATAAGATAGCAAGCAGTTTGCACAGCATCTCCCCAAAATCTCTTTGGGACATTTGCATGAAACATCATCGACCTTGCAACCTCCATTAAGTGCCTATTCTTCCTCTCAGCTACACCATTCTGTTGTGGTGTATAAGAACAACTAGTCTGGTGCACAATCCCATTCTTGGCTAGATGGCTCTTGAATGCATTGCTGATGTATTCACCTCCATTATCTGACCTCAATATCTTCACGGAAGCATTGTATTGATTGGATACATATGCTTGGAAGTTCATAAATGCCTCCAACACCCTGCCCTTAGATGGAAGCAATGTTAGCCAAGTATACTTTGACTTCTCATCAATGAAAGTCACAAAGTATTTCTGGCTATCTCTGGACATGCATGGAGCAGTCCACACATCCGAGTGAACTAGATCAAAGCAATGCTCATAGGTTGTCTCTGAAGTTGGGAACACTGTCCTACAATGCTTCCCTAGAATGCATGCTTCACACTCCAAATGGTTTAATGACATGTTAGGCATTACCAATCCCATAGCCCGAGCGTGTGGATGTCCTAGCCTTGCATGCCAAATCATGTTGTCCACTTTCTCAGCAGCACTGCTCAAACACATAGGATCAGGAGACTCCTTGGTCACAAGGAGATGGTATAGCTGATTCTTGCTATCACCTCTACCAATGACTCTTCCAGTCTTTAAGTCTTGAAACTCCACCTCTTCTGGCCTGAATACTACTTGACAACCTAGATCAACCGTTGCTCTCTTCACTGATAGCAAGTTTGATTCAAACCGAGGCATATAGAAGGCATTAGTTTCCTTATCAAACAGTTTGAGTTTCCCCACTCCTTCTATGGGAATCATGTCCCCATTTGCTATCTTTACTCCTCCACTGGATGTTTTTATATCCTTTAGTAGATGTCTATCACTGATCATGTGATGACTCGCACCAGAATCAATGATAATGGGTTTGTTTGATGTGTATGCTTTGGTAGGAGAGCTATCCCTCCGGGTCGTAACCAAAGCATACATATGCTTAACAAACTCACTCCATTCCTTCTTGGTTACATGCTCATCTACTTCTGGCTTCTTTGGAACCATGCTCCCTTCTCCCATATAGGCAGAGTAGTTGCATACTCCCACAACTCTCTTCCTACACCTTCTCATGTTGCTAAACCCCTTAGCTAGCATTCTCCCTTTCCTCTTCTTCCGGAAGCTCTCACTCCTACTCCCGGTTAGCCTCCATGAGCCCTTACTCCTACTCATGGTTAACCAACCTCTCATCATCTTGTGTGCTCTCTCCACCAGTACACACATTCCTTCTACATCCGCAAGTTGTTCTCCATTGAGAACCATCTCTACTAGCCATCCATAAGATGACTCCATGCTCGCCAAGAGCCTTGCTATCACCTCTTGCTTTGGTGTAGCATCCACATGAGTTCTCAACTCTTGTAGCTCATCCCACAAGTGTTGCAACTCCATTAGATGATCTCTAACTCCAAGGATCCCCTCCTTGACCTCATACACTCTCCTAAGACTGATCTTGTTCTCATGAACATCTTCAATCCCCTTGAGCAGTGTACTACCATCAGTGGCCATCTCCTTCAAAGACTCCACCTTTACATTACTCTCATCAGTGGTGACCTCCTTTAAAGATCCCACCTTTACACCATTTCTCCCAATCCCACAGCTCTTCAAGGCTGTCTTCAACCAGATTGACCAATTCCACTCCATTTCCCTGTTACACTTGTTGTTATTCATCAATAACCAACCGCAAACACAGAGATCAACACACAAGACTCAGCAATCCACAAACACCATCCAAAGGACCAAGCTTTAGCTTAGATCTTCCTCCAAGACTCTCCAAACAACTCGCCAAGCTTCTCAGCAAGCTAGACTCTCCTTCTGTGCTTGTCAAACACCTAAAGGAACCTCCTTGAAACTTGTCCTTCAAAAGAAACACCAACAGACCCAAACTCAATTTTCAAAGATCTAGCTCACTAAAAACACTCAAGAACACTCAAGAACATTCTTCAAAGATCACGAAATACTCTTTCTTTTAATGAACCTGGCTCTGATACCATGACATTTTAGAGATTAGAAAGAGTTTTAAGAGATTGAGAGGGTTGTGAATCAAAGATCTAAGAGTTTAAGAACAAAGAAATCATCTTTTACTATTTGAGAGCTCATACAGCATAATCTTATTAATGAGCTGAGATTACAAATATATAGAAAGAGAGGAATCAGAGGTTTGCGCAAAATGAACCTAGACAGTTTACTATACTAAGCATGTGGAGTCAACATAGCAAGGCTGGATGGTTTGAATTGTATGGCTGAGAGAGCTCACATGCTTTGGACCTTTACAGCCTGTCCAAAGCTGTATGTGCGCCTCTCTTCCTTCACACAAGACTCAACGGTCTGATCACTATTCAAAGCCTCTCCTTTAGTCCAAAGCTCTTGCCATCTCTTCTCACTTGCCCGGGTAACTTCTTTTCACCTTTCACTATTACAGTAACTTCTTATTTACTGTGGTAACTAAAAGTTACTGTAATAGTGCCAACTCCAATATGCTCAACACTTCTTCTCTTCTCTTATTATCACTTCATCTCAACAATCTAGAGAGCAGCATAAGTATTTCGTGACTTTTATAGATGAAAAGTCTAAATATACTTGGATCACTTTGATGCAATCAAAAGATAGGGTGCTAGAAGCCTTTAAAAACTTTCAGAATTATGTCACTAACCATTTTAATGTCAAGATTAAAATTCTTAGATCAGATAATGGTGGTGAATACACTAGCACAGCCTTCAAACAACACTTAGCTTCTCACGGCATCATACATCAAACCAGCTGTCCTTACACACCTCAACAAAATGGTGTGGCAGAGAGAAAGAATAGGCACCTAATGGAAGTGGCCAGGAGCATGATGTTTCACTCCAATGTGCCTAAGAGGTTTTGGGGAGATGCAGTGGTTACAGCTGCTTATCTTATCAACCGCACGCCAACAAGGGTTCTTCACAATGCCACCCCATATGAGGTATTGAACAAAGCTAAATCATCTATAGATCACTTGCGTGTGTTTGGGTGTGTGTGTTTTGTATTGATTCCAGGAGAGCTTAGAAACAAGCTGGAGGCCAAGAGTAGAAAGGCAATGTTCATTGGGTATTCAACACACCAGAAGGGTTACAAATGCTATGTACCAGAGACTAGAAGAGTCCTGGTGTCAAGAGATGTTAAGTTCATGGAATCAACAGGCTACTATGATGAGAAGAGTTGGGATGACCTCAAGGATCTTTCTCAGTCAGCCACTGATAGAGCTAACAACCTGAGAATCATTATGGAGAGACTTGGCATCAGTCTACCAAATGAACCAGCAAAAGAAAGGGAGACCTCCACTCGGGCTGCTGAAGAAGTAGAAGGAGTTGGAGTATCTCATCCTGATCATGAGGGGGGCAATGGAGATGATCAATCTGCGCAAGCTCAGCCTGAAGAGAACTCAGGAGTATCTCATGATCAAGAAGAGATGGGATCACAACCACAAGCAGCCACTGAACCTCATGAGGAACCAAGTGACAACAATCAAGCTGATCAGATACAAACCTTGAGAAGAAGTACAAGGAACAGGAGACCAGCCTCAGATTGGATCAACACAAGGGTTTACTTCAATGCTAAAGCTGTGGCACATCCTACCAGTGCAGTATGTTCACTAGCTCACTATCCAGCAGAGCATCAAGCCTTCATCACCGAATTGGATCAAGAATGGATTCCAAAGACATATGAGGAAGCCATGCAAGATGAGGAGTGGGGAGCATCTGTTGGAGAAGAGATGGGAGCCATGGAAAAGAATGAAACATATTTTGAAAGTGAGCTTCCCAAAGGAAAGAAAGCAGTGACAAGCCGGCTTCTCTTCACAATCAAGTATGGAGCCAATGGAAAGCCAGAGAGGAAGAAAACCAGACTGGTGGCAAGAGGCTACACTCAAGTATATGGTGAAGATTACTTGGATACATTTGCACCAGTGGCAAAACTGCACACCATAAGAATACTACTCTCACTTGCGGTCAACTTGGAGTGGGACTTGTGGCAAATGGATGGTGAAGAATGCATTTCTTCAAGGAGAGTTAGATGATGAAGTATACATGAGACCTCCTCCCGGCCTTGAAAGACATGGTGAAACCAGGAAATGTGCTTAGACTCAGGAAGGCCATCTACGGATTGAAACAATCTCCAAGAGCATGGTACCACAAGCTAGCACAACACTGAACGGAAGAGGCTTTGTGAAGTCTCAACAAGACCATTCTCTCTCTCACACTCACCAGCAAGGAAGGTATCATAGTCATACTGGTATATGTTGATGACATAATCATCACTGGTAGCAACAAGGAAGGTATCCTCTTGATAGAACCCTGGTTGTAATATGGTTCACTTTCCCTGATCTTTGAAGGTTGGATCAATGGTTTGATGGTTTGATGGGTGTTTTGCGGAAATGGTAAAAGGTGGATGATAGATGGTTTTGTGGATGGGAACTCACGGATGGATGATTGATGGATAGATGAGAGACTTTGATCAGAGAATGAAACTCAAGTAAGGATCAAAGCCAAGTTGCAATTGGAGAATGAACTCCTCAGCAGATCAATGTTCAAAGAATGAACAAGGGATTCACAATGATAAAAGAGATTTTAATCAAAAAGGTGAATGATCTTATTGAAATCGAAACCAAAGTATTTGTAGAAAAGGAAAACAACATGGGAAAACAAAGCAAAGACTAAGACTTGTAGTTCCGAGAAAAGAAAGGAAAACTAGGCAAGACCAAAGACTGAATGATTAAAGAGCTTGACTTGGTTTTGATCATCGATTTGGTTTGGTTTGGAGTAAACCAAGGCTGCAATCGAATTCTTCAATCTTCTGGTTTGAGATCTTGTGATTGGCCCTTGTGATAAGTAGAATGGGTCTTGAGTTTGATCGGAATATGGGCTTCTCTTCTTTGGATCGAGCTGCTTCTACTTTTTCATCTTCTATGTCACTCTCACTTAAGCTCCTGATCAGCTTCTGGTTCAGTGTCACTCCTAT
>NW_026615535.1:0-52673 GCF_000801105.2 Raphanus sativus | reverse complement strand
ATATGTTGGAATTATATATAGTTTACCAGGGTCGATCCGTCCTACGGGCGGGATGTATTAATAATAATTAAAACAGTTATAGTCTATATTTATATTTTACATATATTTCTTTTATATAAAAATATACATATTAGTTAGATTTATACATGTTATTGTAATAGCGGACTAAAAAATACAAACATTTTGTTCAGTTTAAAATAATATTACTTTTCACTATTTATATTTTTTTTATTTTATAAAAAATCATATGATTTATCTTACTATTTAAAAGATTGTCATGTAATTGTTTTACCTTTAAAAAAGTTGGTTCTACCTTTATTATGATAATAAGCATAGTGAAATTTCTATAACACACCAATTATGAATTAATTTTTGTTCTTATACGCTTGTTAGCTAAATACAAATCATGAGAAATAGTAAATTTACTGAAAATTGACCAAAAGAACAAAGTGCTCTATGTCCACAACACCAATCTGTGGGAAAACATTTACAAATGAATAATAAGACAACCAAACTAAATGACAAACTTTTAAAATAAATTACCACAGGTTAATTTACATCTAAAACATATTAATCAGGCCATGGCTGTAAATTTAAAACACGACCTCGTGTCGGGGAGTGGAATTTCTTTCTAAGCTTCTTTGCCAGAGAATAAGATTTCTCATTGATGCTTACACTATTCTTCTGGAGAAATCTGAAAAGACAGCAGCTATAAATCCAACACATTCGTGACTCTCTTGTCTCTTCTCACTTTTAGCTTTCCTTCATCTGCCATTTTCTCAAATCGGACCTGTTTTATCAGTACTCAATCAATCTTTTTGCATTTTAAATATAAATATACACATATATATATGGCATGACCAGAATGCGTATGTGAAAATCATATTAGATACAATAGTTGAAGATGTCCCATGAAACAAAAAGGTTTGCCTGAAAAGTACAATCATCTGAAAAGTAAGCTTCTTGCCACTAAAAGGTCAAATGCAGCAAAAGAATATCAGAAATCAAAAGAATTAAAAGACATATACACTCTAAAATTATATGTTTATAAGAAAAAGATGATTACAGAGCAAAATGAAAAAGAAACATCGTAATTTTTTGTTCCTCAGCCTCTTCAAGCCAATTCACAGATGACTTTAGACTTTTGACAAAGGTTTGCCTGCAACTTCAACCAATATTTAAAAAAAACATCACGTCCTCATTACATCTTTGTTGCGGATAACAAAGACACATGCGTTTTTTCTTGCCATCTGATGAGCCTCGATCATTTATTCTCTCTACGACATGTCATGTAGTTTAGGAGGATGAGACGGTGCCTCTCTTCTCACGTCCTTCTCCAGAGTATATATCCTCTCCTCTCGTGTCCATAAAAAGTATCCAAAAACACCAATGGGAAAAATTTGTCCCTGGTGGAACGCTCTTCGGCGGTGCCTGGAAATTAGCTTCCCCGGGATGACACAGTGACACATGAACAGATACACCGCCATGAGTATACAGTGTGCCATTCCGACATAAAACAGTGAACCCGTTAATGTCGAAAAAACATAACGCGCAAGTCTTTTTCAAATGTAAATAACAAATCTGGCTCACCGTGCCACTCTGATTCGTGCTTGCCATATTCTTCTTCGTACACATCATGATCGTTGTAATGACCATGGCCAAGTTTGGTAGGATTGTTCTTGATCTTCTTAGCTTTTTCTTTCACTTTTTTTTGGAACACCTTATTTGCTCCACTGTTGGTTCTCTTTTTTTCTCTGACCCTGACTCTTGTGTTGATATCTACATGAACCTTGGATTATTCAGATCTGATGTGCTTATCGCATCTGTTTTAATCACAATGACCAAACACCAGTCCAATTCATGTTTTTGTTTGGTCATATATGATGATGAGATTAGTTTAAAATTTACCTTCAAGTTTTCTTCTTTGCTTTGTAGCGAGAGAGAGCAAGGTTCTTATTGAGTTCAGCACCTCTGGTTCACATCATATAAATCCACCTCCAGGATCATTATGTTTCACCGGCGATCTTTCATATTACTTGGATAGCTTTTTCTGCTAGACCAAACAAAAGAAAAAAAAAATCCTAATATTGGATTAAACAGCATGATAAATCAAGATCTAAGAGGCTCACTTAGCTATTGTATCAGGTACACACCTTGAAATTATAATAAGCTAGCCACTATACTAAAACTAAATTTCTAGTGTTATTAGGAATTGTGAGGAATGAGAATTGGATAAAGACTGACCTTTTAGTAGATCTAATATTTATACGCTCAGGTTCACCGACTCCTAATCAAAGCATGCATTCAAGGCTACATCGTGGTGACTGAAGTAATGGACATTAATCACGAAGAAGCGCGTTTCGATGCCACAAATGATTCAGACAAAGATGAAACGTCTCTGAACGACGAAGAAAGAGATGACAACCCAGAAGCCAATGGTTTTTTATTCAGGTTTCGGGCCTGTATTTAATCAACCGCAGCCCACCACTTTCCCAGCCCATACACACAAAAACAAATAAACTTAAGAGAAAGCCCAAATATTAGATACGATCATACTATTCAATTAAATGAAACGTAGGGCACAAATAAAATGGACACGTGTCATGCTATCAGCTTTCGAATTTATGACCTAGATGCTGAGGTGGCTTCACGAGGAAGGAGTAAATGCAACTTTATATAAATAGATTAATTGTTGACAAAAAAATATAGTTTATTAATTGACATATGAATTTATTCTATTAAATCTATTTTATTAAAACATGATCATTAACTATTGATAAATGTTATGTCCAACTATTTATTTTCTTATTTAAAGAACCATTATTTTTTTATAATTATATCTAATTTTATTTAAACACGAACCACTATGATATGACGGTTATCAATAAGTAAGAAATTTAATCATATTTTAGTATACATTAAACAACCTTAGAAAATTAAATAATAAAAGAAAACTAAACACTGTACGAGAATAAAGAAGAGTGGACAATATATAAGAGATTTCCACGTTACAATAAAAATTAATTTAACTTTCTTTTATTTCTGGTTACCTCGACCAAACTCTACACCAGAGAACTTTCACTCAAAGAACTAACCAGGGTCCCAATCAATATCTCTAATTGTTAGCCTATTAGATTTTGATTCTTTTATTGACATTCTTAGTTTCTATTTTTACATATTTTATAAAATGCTATCACCATAAAATAAAAAGAAAACAAATCAATTAAAAATACCAGTGTTTTTAAAACCAGACCGGAAACTAAACTGGAATATTTTTGGGTCACGGTTAAATATGGTTCGACCGGATCAAATCTGGTTCAATAATCTGGTTTAATATATTTTTAGTGTAAAAATTTAAAATTAACGTTAGTAAATATAATATATATAATAAAAATATAAATAACTTTTAAAATCCAATCCGGCTACGCGATCCATTCATGGTCGAACCAATTATTAGACCCAATATGGCTATATACCCAGTTCATAGTTGAACCTGATCTAACCATCGGATTGATCTAGTTTTAAAAACACTGAAAATTCCTAATTGCATTTTCTAAATAGCAGCCATTTACCACACACAATTCATAATATTTTCTCTTCTTTGATTTTTTTATTTTCTGTTACAGTTTCAAAAATTTTCTATATTCTCTTTTTGTATGGTCGATCTTCTCCGTTATGCTCATCGTACTCATGTATGTGTTTCTACTAATTATCTTCTTTTTCACCCAATTTTTTTCTTTATCTAAAAAACAAAGAACAAATATGCAATTTCTTTTTGGGTTTAAATACTCTCTTGGATTCTCTCATTCTTTGACAATCGAAAGATTCAGTAAAGTTTACAAACTAAACATAAGTCACAGTGACATTGTTTTGTGTTGTATCTACCAATTATGTATTTCTCTTTTTCATGCATTTGTAGAAAGTGTTTCTGGAAACAAATTAATTATAAGAACTCAACTAAATAGACAAATTGATATAAATCGAAATCAATGATATTCTCAAGAAACAAGTTGAATGCAGAGAAAAGTTTAAGAGCCATTATTTTATCAATCTGTAAGTTTTTTTATGAAACTTTGTTTTTGCGAAAAATAATTTTGACTTTTTTTTTGTTTGGAAAGTTTCCTTTTGATTTTTTTTGTTAAAGGGCATCTTAAGACTCATGACCGGCACTGCTGTTAGAAAATCTCAAATCACACGATTTGAATTCTAATGATCTTGATCTACCAATTATGTATTTCTCTTTTTCATGCATTTGTAGAAAGTGTTTCTGAAAACAAATTAATTATAAGAACTCAACTAAGTAGACAAATTGATATAAATCGAAATCAATGATATTCTCAAGAAACAAGTTGAATGCAGAGAAAAGTTTAAGAGCCATTATTTTATCAATCTGTAAGTTTTTTATGAAACTTTGTTTTAGCGAAAAATAATTTTGACTTTTTTTTTTGTTTGGAAAGTTTCCTTTTAATTTTTTTTGTTAAAGGACATCTTAAGACTCATGACCGGCACTGCTGTTAGAAAATCTCAAATCACACGATTTGAATTCTAATGATCTTGTCTAGCCAGTTTCTTTTATAATATCCCATCATTTTTGTTTATAACATTTCCATATTATAACCTTAGTCAGTTACTAATTAATATGTTTTCATTTTTATCTGCGCTATACACAGATTCCATCATATCAAAATATTTTTTTTTTGTTTTTCCTTTATTAGTTTATCTTTTATTTATACAAAGATACATCTTCATGTAGTTACATCTTCATGTAGTCTATCATTAATAAACGTGGAAATAATTTCATTAAAAAACTTATTATGTGACACTTCTTTTTTTTTGTCACAAAATGTGACACTTCTAAAAGCAAAAGATTAGCATAAAATGACTTTTGATTTGAAATAGATGAAATAATTTTTTTATCACGTATCCTGGTTAATGATGTTGAATACATTTAAGTTCAAAAACTCAGATGACTACTCGATAACTCGAGAATAAATTGATCACAGACTTGCCATGGAGAACTGATGCTCATAGGTAGCATTATTCGGTGAACCGAGTTTTTTCCGCGTCAGCCACTTAAATTGTAGAAATCGGCTAGTTAAAGCTACAAACTGAGTTGATCAAGGCCATAAAACCTAATTTTACATGGGTTTCTAACAGTCAAATAGAAAGTTAAGTTCATTAACAAATTTTATAGAGATACATTAACCTTAAAAACAAAACAAAATAGAACAAGAATAATATCTTATAATAGTTTGCATTTTATTAGTTTAATATTTTTTATCAAATCCCAAGTTTAAAGAGTGTTATGGAAAATGTCAAACTCCACATGAATTTCCTCCCGGACCACCATAGTTGAAAAAGAAACCAAGATGAGTACGATAGAATCGTTTTACCGTACCAATTCTTAGCCCATAACATTTCTCACTATCTACCAGATTATCTATAGGAAAAGAATTCATTTTACGTTGCTCATAGTTGGAATTTAAGACTTCAATATTTGTGAAAATTCCTGAATCCAAGCGGCCTCCATTCGGAAATTGACCATTACCCATGGGCGGGCTTGAACCAGAACGCGAAGCCTGAACAACACCACCAGCTCCAACCATATTTGCACCATTGTCTAAAAGGTTAAATAATTCTTTTGGCCAATAACCGATATCTTCATTAGGTGCATCTTTCATAATTTGTGTAATCCACCAATTTCCTGTATTTCTATCCTATTTCCATATATTAAGAGACAAGACAAATACATATATCAGTTTTAAAAAGGTACGGGTCTAGAGATGTTATAGTCAAAGATATAGATCACGAGTTTCCTTATAAACTGTTTATTTTTAACATTCATAAAATTTATACTGTTAAATAGAAATGAAGATTGAGAAATAAGTAAAAATAAATAAACAGAAACCTGGTGAATGGATAAGTGAAACCAGCCAGGGACCCCTGGCTTAAGAACATTGGGTTCGACAATTGGAATCTTCTTTGATACTTGAACAAACCCTGAACATGCGGTATTGTAACATCCCTTCCCATCTTTACCCTATTAACAAATATTAAATACCATATTTTTTACTATTTGATCAATTTTTTTTTTCACAAAAAAATAACTTGTTCACAGCCACATACCTTCCAAAATCCAAATGTCCAAACACGTTGGTCGCCAAATAAACCTGGATTTATCTATCAACATGGAAATGCAATACTTTAAAAATATACTCAGAGCACTGACGTAATAAATGGATTAAGGAATATACTTAAAAAAATATAAAACTTACCATCCAACCCACTGAGATATAACTGACTTGGTTTCCTGATCCACTGCCTATATATATTTGACTATATGAGATTTGATCATTTCCCACGTTTAACGCATTTGCACTAAGCGAAGCTTGTACACCACGAAATGGACCACCATTTGACCTTACTCCAGCAATCTATCAAAAGCGGGTTACATTAGTGAATTATTACTTGATATATACATAAAATAGAGTATTAGATGTATCATATTAAGAAAACGAGACGAGTGCTTACATGTGTTCCAGGACTATCAGCTGATAGCGGATGAAAATGACTCTCAGCAAATATTTGTGAGTTAGTGACAAATTTTTTTGTATTTCTCAATATAGGAACAGTTCCATTTGGACATCCTATTTTATTTTTGTTAGATGTTTCGTTTTTGCCAGTTTGCATCTTAAACTCAGGTCTTGAAACTGATGGTTTCATCTTTTCAAAAAAAATTGTATAGTTAATATTTATCATACTGTTACAAGTAAAAAATGTAGGAGATGGAATTTTGAGGCAATTCACCTGAATTTTGTGGGTTTTGAGAAAGTGATGGTTGAGCCCTGGTTGCTTATAAATATCGATGCAATCATATGTTATATTTTCACTTATCTGTCAAGGACATTTATAAGTTACATATAATCAAAATAATAAAAAAATCTTGTGTCTCAAGTTATGTTTTAAGCTAACCTTGAAAGACCTGAGAGACATTGTAATTTGATTGGAATGAACTATAAAGGTAGAAAACAGAAGAGATAAAAGATTCACAATAAGCGCCATCCTAATTCTTGTTGACACTTTTTTTTGTTCTGTCTCAAAATTGAAAAACTCTGTTATTTATATACTATCATGTCAAGCAGAAAAAATCAAAATATTAACAATTAACATGTATCTTTATTTGTTTATAACTGAAAATATAAATTTTTTGTTTGACTGAGTTTAATAGGGGGTTGTAACCGAAACGGGATGTGATCACTGGGGAATATCCGTAGTATATCTTGAAATGTTAGGCTGGATTAAATGGGGAATCAATGTGTTGATCTTAAAAATGTTTTAGTTAATCTGTATATTATTTTTAATCTTATTTTACTATTAGTGAAATCGATTGACGAAAAAGTTTTCCAATAAAGATAAGTATGCAAAAAATTTCCTCTGTACAAAAATTTTGAAATATAAAATTTTCCAAACTAAATTTTATCAATATATATACTTATCTAAATTTGTCAGAATTAATTAAGGATTGATAGATTTATTTGTTTTTTAGTCACAGATTTATTTATTTTTTGACAAACTTATTTTGTTTTCACAGATTTGTTTTCATTTGTCCACAGATTTATTTAATTTTGATAGACTTAAACATTTTTCAACCTATTTATTTCTTTTCAACAAATTTAGTTAACAAACTTCAACAGATTTGTTTACTTTTGACTATAGATTTATTTTTCTTTTTGAAGACAGACTTATATAATTTTAACCAAACCAAACCGAAATGGAATGGTTAAGAAAAATCGTGACAAATCAGATTTAATTTAAACCAAATCATAATTTAAATGTACCCTAAACCCTAAACCAAACCGTGACTTAATTTAAACCAAACCGTAATTAATTGTGTAAACCAAAGCATAACTTAATTTAGACCACAAATAAAACTGAATCAAACCCTAATATAAACAAACATAATCACGTCAGTTATTAGATCACATCATGCCGTCTTCTTCTTAAATAGATTAACGTTCCTTTCCATCAATTTTCCTTCCTTTTTTACACAGATGGGGCAACTTACTCTCATATGTGGTAAATGGATATTTCACAAAACTAAACTAGGTGGCTATTTGGCGTTGACAAGAAAACAAGAAGCAAAGTTGTAGAAGTAACCGATAAACTTTGCTATGAAGATTTTGTTCAGATGGTGATCAGAGAGTACAAGATCATACACAAAATTACAAGGTGGAACTGAGCTACCTGTATCCGAAAAGGGTTTTGATGACGTTACCACAAAACACACCGCCTATAGATATTGGAAATCAAAGGCAGTTTTCTGGATTTTTGGAACAGCTGAAGACGGAACGATGCAAATTTGTCTCGAACTAAAGGAAATAGTTTTGGAGAAAGAAGATAACAATGCTGTAATAAGTGACGAGGAAGATAATTAATGTGTGTTTTTGTTGTTTTTTATTTTTAATTTTATTATTCAATTAATGTATTAAATGGAATGGCAAACTTGTTATTACTAGCAACATAGATGGTTAATCCGTCTTTACACCTTTTGGCTAACATATGTCGATACATGGGAGTTAGATTAGTAATTAACCGAAAAAGAGAGTTAGTTTGAATAATTTTCTCTATTAATTAACATGTATCTTTATTTGTTTATAACAGAAAATATAAATTTTTTGTTTGACTGAGTTTAATAGGGGGTTATAACTTATAACCGAAACGGAATGTGATCACTGGGGAATATCAGTAGTATATCTTGAAATGTTAGGCTGGATTAAACGGGGAATCAATGTGTTGACCTTAAAAATGTTATAGTTAATCTGTATATTGATTTCTTAATCTTATCTTACTATTAGTGAAATCGATTGATGAAAAAGTTTTCAAATAAAGATAAGTATGGAAAAATTTCCTTTGTACAAAACTTTTGAAATATAAATTTTGCCAAACCAAATACTGGAAAAATAATATATTGTTTTCTAAAATTTATCGTTGGACTAAATTTGTGACATAATTTTTTTATCTAAAAAAGCTTCCACTATTATCAGTGCATCATTTATGTTTGTTTACGTCTAAGTTGTTCTTATCCCTCTCCCAGAAGGCCGGAAGTAAAATCCTATCTTCACGGAAGCAACATAAAACTTAGTATTCAATACACTTTTATTCAAAGTTTCAAAAGAAAAAAACACTTTTATTCACCAGTAAATTTATAATATGAAATATCATATTAAAAACTAAAAATTTTGGTAAGATTTTTTATAACTATTTTTTATTTTATTAAAATATTTGTTGTTACTCAACTAATGCATTTTTATTAAAAACTAAAAATTTTGGTAAGATTTTTTTTTTATTTTCCCAACATACTTTTTATAATTAAAATAAATGTTTAATTTAATGTTAAACTAGTTTCTTTCTTTCTTTTTGGCAACAATAAACTAGGAAACTAAGAAAGATCACCTTCCAAATTGGATAACCAAACCAGAGATTGTTGAATCAACATACATCAAAGCAGAAAGATTTCTTATTAGTTTCTTTAATTAATTATTAAATTTCAAGGTTTTCAAATAGCATATTTTGTATATAACACCTAAACTAAAGATTAATTATATTCTATTATATTTTGTATATAATCTTTTTAGATAATATTTTGTTTTGATTTTAAAAATAAATAAAATATTGTTGTAGACATAAAAGTTTTACATATGTTAACAATTTTACTTTTGCATAGAAATATTACATATAACTTATGAGTTTTAATCTGTTTAAACGGTGATGATATTTAAAACCTTTTAAATGGTGAGTGATGGTATGATTATTTACTTAAGTGAAAGTAATATTTTTAAATATGTCAATTTACCAAATTAATATACTTTTCATATTTAATGCATTTATAACTATTAGTTTAATATAGTAGATATAATATAATTAAGAAATTGATTAAATAACATATAATTTTATTTTGTTTTTATAATAAAACTTTATTTAAAATTAATTTATAATAATAGGATATTATTAATTTAGAAATTAATCACTGCATTTTTAAAAACATATTTAAAATGTTTAGTATAGTAAGATTTTGTTAGATTTTTTCCTCAACATATTTTGTTATAACCAAAAGTAGAATTTAAAATTATAGTAAAATTTATTTAATATTAATATCTTTTTAATAATTTTATTTTGTAGATATATTATATTTTCATAAATTAATGTAAATAATGTAATTGATTAGTTGGGCCAAATGTGATTTTTTATAGTAGATAAAATTGTACTTCTCTTTTAATAGAGAAGGAGAAAATTATCATTTTCTATTTTTATTTTATTTATCTCTTTCAAGTGTTAATTATTAATTTTCTTACTGTAATGAAATGAAAAAAATTATTAACATAATTGTTTTTGGAATTTTAGTAATCCAAAACATTTAGGGTCTTATTGGAACAAGTAATTGAGAGGTTTTTTTCTAATCCTCTATTACTGTATCTAGTATTTCAAATTATATATTAAATCTAAGATTAATGGATTAGTCATTTTTATAAGTTTTCCCAAATTCCAGGTTATTGGAAAATAGGAATTTTGTAAATAAAATATATCAAATGGGATTTGGTGGGTTTTGGATGATATTTTATAATAAAAAAAACAATGATTGAAATAGCAGCTTCTTCGCAACGGTCTCTTCCAGTCTTACCTTTCGATCGGAGGTCTTTCATGGCTACTTGACCGTATTAATCAAGAACGTGCATTTTAAGCTCTTTAGTCTTTCCATTAAGATTGAGCTTCGTGGATGTATGTTTTTGGTTTTGCTTTCTTATTCTGCCTTACTGATAACTCAGTTGTTTCAAGACGTTAAAAAAAAAGAAATAGCAGCTCCTATGATTGTATTTCGAAACTTTTTAATAAAATAAAAAATAGCTTACATTTTTAGAGAAAAAAACTGTTTGAAATGAAAAAAAATATATTTGAAAATCGGTTTTTAATAAATTTTATCTATTTATATATTTCATAAAATGATAAAAATGTCAAACTATAGTAATTTAAAAAGAAAAATATTATTTTAGATAAATATTTAAAATATAAAATATTTTTTCAAAAAACTCTGAAATTTCTCTAAAAACCCATAACACGTGTAACAAAGTTTTTTGAAAAATTTCAAGTCTCGGGTTTTCTTGGATTTACTCAAATATTGAATTCTCTCAAATCCATGATTTAATAAACCCCTTTAGACACCCATCAGATATAAAAATAACAAATAGCGTATTTTTATTAGTCCAGTATACTTAATCCTAATAAGCCTGATAGATAACCTGTTCTAGTTTAATACTTTGATGTTGACAAATTTTCTTTTTAATACTTTCATTTGTTTTTCAAAAATATTCAATATCTATATTATTAACTACTGGGTTTATTCTTGTCATTAGTGCTGGGAATTTGATTCATTATCCGCGGGCCCCGCCCTGTTTGACCCGCCGCGGGGCGGGTGCGGGTCGAGTGATTTGAAAAAAATTGTTCGCGGGTGCGGGTGCGGGTCGAGTGATTTTAACGCGGGGCAGGTGCGGGTCGACCGAATTTAAACTGCGGGTACCCGCCAACCCGCAAAATTAAAAAAAAAAAATTCTTTTTAAAATATGATTTTTTTTTAGTAAAAATTATGTTTTTTATAATAAAAATAATAAAAAATACGAATATTTTAAAAATTTAATTAAAATATATTATTTATATTATTTTTTAAAAAAATATTAATTAAAATAATTATTTTTATTATTTTTTATATTACCCGCGGGTCCCGCGGGTTACCCGCTAATTTATGCGGGGCGGGGCGGGTCTTACATTTTTTAGATGCGGGTCAAGCAGGTCGAATTTTTGAATCGAAAAAATGAGTCGACCCGCAGCGGGGCGGGGCGGGTCGGGGCGGGTCGACCCGCAAACCCAGCACTACTTGTCATCAAACAAAATTATCCCAAACTACTATATTTTCTGCTTTGATGTGTCTCATTAAGGTTTACTAGGAGCTGAGCTCCGTGAAAACGCAGAATTATATATTTATGTTATTTTATTTTTCGAAGAATATAACCATGTGAATAATATCAATACAATTAAAACAGCAGACATTTTTTAAATATTCAAACTATTTACAGCAATGCCATTACAATTTAATTTTAATAAAAAATTTGAAACAAAATATTGTGAATCATTAACGATAATTGAGAATATGCCAAAAAAATTCTCATTTACCAAATCTTACTATCCCTATCATAACTATATTCCTATTAGTTAATACTAGAGTCTTTCTCCGCGCTACGCGCGGAAAAGTGTGTTGATAATTTATTTATGGATCGTATGTTTCAATGTTTTTGTTTGTAATGGAAGCTTTGTATTTTCAAAATAATGAGAAAATTGGTGAATATCAATTGTTTAAAAACAAAAAGAGTAACTTGGGTAATAAATTTGATTTTCTGCTATTAGAATTATTCAGGGGTGTTTTAATCCGGTAAAACCAATCCACTAAAATTAAATAAAACCGAGCTAGAAAAAGTAGATTAAATTTGGTGATACCGAATATACCAAACATATGTTTTTTTTAGAAATTGGAATGTATATGGATATGCTTTGATATTTAAACCGTTCAAACTGAGTAAACCGAATAAACCAATCAATTAAAATATAATAGCATAAGTACATGTAAATTATATAATATAATTAATAGTATATACTTGATTTATTTTGTTGATATGAACCTCATATTTAAATGTTTATTTCATTAATTTTATATTTTATTTTAAATAGTTTAGTAGTTTATCTAAACCAAATTAAATTATTGTATAATAAAAGTGTTCAGGGATAGACATAAACCGAGTCACTAAAACAAATTATAGGGATAACCGAGTCACTAAAGCAAATTATATTATAGCCTATTTTTGATTGTATATTCCAATACCTTAGCCAAAAAAAATTGGAAATACATTCATCTAATAAAAATAAATTTGGACGCATCAAATATATTCTATTTTGTAGGGAATGGTGCAGTTGATTTCATTTATATGACCACCAAGGTAAGCTAATTTACAAAGACCTGTGTGGTATAAGTGCCAATAGGTGTTAAATTTATATGGTCGTAGAAGCTTAAACAAAGTCGAGAAAACTATAAACTCAGATTTTCAGATGAATATATAAACCACGTGCTAAACTTTTTTTTATTAAGATGGTGGAAATTAATAATACATTTGAAGAAACAATAAGCTGAGTTTAAAAAAAAAGGCACTTTAGTGGAGCTTAAGAAAATTAAAAGACATCTGTAAACACGTGACAGCTAAAAATCAGTTAATCCTTGTTTCTGTAAGAGCTCATGTCAACATATATTCCTTTCCCACAATCACTGTCACTTGATTCAGACGAAGAAGATAATTGAGTGTCCATTTTCAGTCATCATCTTCCTGAGTTTGAGAGCTGTATGTGAGAAAAAAAAAACAGAAGCTTTAATAGTGAGAGTGAAATGATTAACGCACATACACTTAAGAACATGATACTTTGCAACATCTGGCTTTACTAATTGTTACTTCGTTAGTTCTGGCTGTCCTAGAGATAGTTTGTGTAATTTCTTTATCCAGTTCTCAAACTCTGTTTCCGTCATTGATGTGTTCATAAAGTATGGGAGCATTTACCTTTTGCTTGGCGTTATAAGCTTCTTGTGTTCTTCATAAGCTCTGTGACCCTGAAAGAGTATTCAACAACTTGACTTAAGATTGTGAAACTAAACTTTGAATTGACATTTGAAACCATTTTAAAATTAAGAGTCTGTGTACATGAATCTCGCGGCCCATGTTACCTTCATGAGATGCCATGACCACAACGCTCTCCTTCCATGCTATATACTCGAGTGCTGCCATTATAAAAGCTCATTTTCTGAAAGGTTTGAGTTCAAGGGGAAACACAATATCTTATTTGTTGTAAAGATGTGGGAATTCACTTGTTAACGGTTTCAGAGCTTACTTTTCCTCAAGGGGTTCCCCTCTAGCCCAATAGATCCTCGCATCACTCGGTGCTCCAAGTACTCTAAGCAGCCTAAAAACAGACGAAAGTAGAATTGGAAACCAATATATATCTAAACACAAAAACTTTGTAAAGAAAACAGTAACTGATTCATTCGCTTTGTTACTTCACTGGCATTTAAAGTACAGACATCTGCGAGCTTTCCTTTCATTAGCTGGCATGCTAGATCTGGCTGATAAGAGCTCAGGCCGCTTAATCCATCTATTCTTGTAATCTCATCATATTAAACGCTCAAAAGGCAGCCTGTTCTCACCCACACGTCTATCTCCAATCTATGATTAAGTGCAATGTAAGGCCTTTTGCTCCTCATCCTCTCCGCACTGCAACTCTGCCAGCTTCTTCCCCGTCTCCATAACCCTGAGACAAAGTCAGTACTTTAAATGCTACCTGAAACACATTTACTTAATTAAGGAGAATAAGACAGACGTGGGTTTAGGGAAGCCACAATTGTGTCCACAAATATTGGACAGAAGAACAAATAAAAGAAATGTCTACAAAGTATATTCAAAAAGCTTCCCATTGATCCACCTTCTTGCTAGCATTTAAAAGTCAAAACCTCTTTTAAATCCTCTTGATGTTCACATGTTTAGAGAATTTAAGTGTATGCCATGAACTTCTGGTACAAAAGAAGAAGACAAATCATGAAGCAGTTTAGGCCAATACTTTATTCCTAGCAAAGAATCAGTTTTCATACTTTCTAATTCTGATAATTCAAAACGGAAACTAATTTTTGCACACACACAACACAAATAAAAACCATAGATTGGTCGGAAGCAAGATTCACAGGATTGACCATCACTAACCTCAATCCAATTTGAATTGGTATACAATAATAGATGCGGTGGCTGAGAGGATAAAGAGGATGATACCAAAAATAGTCCACCAGCAGAAAGAAGACCAATATCCACGGTATGAGTACGGCGGCAACCGGTTTGGTAACGGTATAGTTGCTTCAATAGGCAGTTTCATAGTGATAGATCTTCGAATCCAGAACTCGCCATCGATTAATATAGTGATGTGGAATGCAGGAGGAATTTGAAGAGTTTCTTATTCGTTTATAACTAATTGAACGCAGAATTTACGTCGGAATTTATGGTCGGAATGAACACCGGATTGGTCACCGGTTTTGACCGGAGCCGAGAGGGCCGCCGCTTCGCATTTCGAGTTCACAGAGTCGCTTGAACCGGTAATCTTCATCGCGATTGAAATTGGAGAGAGGAAAAACAAGTCGTCGTGAAGTGGAGGTTTTATAGAAGATCCGAAGGAGGAAGCCAACGGACCCCATTAATGGGGTTAATCAATTGATTGAAGAGTGCGAAGGCGTGGGAGAAATTGATTACACGGGAGCCTGCATCGCAAACGGAAAGAAGAAGAAGATGAACAGGACCCGACTCGCGAATCCTAGACGGCGCTCAGGGTTTACGCGAGATAAGTGATGGGATAACTATTTTGGGCTTACGGGCTGTTAGACACACCGCGAATTCGAAGCCCAGAGACCGAGTTCGGTTCAGGCCCATCAGAGGGAAAGAAGTTTTGACGTGGATGTATGCTGAGCTCTCATTGGTTGGAATTAAAAGAGTGATGTGGCACTCTATCTATGAAGCTTATTTAGCTTTTAGTATAGTATATATTGATATATATACTACCGTCTAAAGACGTGAGCTTCGAATCAAAATGGTAATTATCACTTTGGTAAAATAGGTGGATTTGAGTGGGATGTGGCCTGTGGGGATGATAGGAGAAGCTCTCTTTGAAGTCAGGTTCGATCTCCAATTTCTTTTTTTTTAGAATCCCAAAGTTTGTAGCTTACGATGGACTTATCTGAGATTATCAATCTCTATGTGCTGGCATCTTTTGTTTTGAGGGTTCTCATGTTTACATATTTGTTTATTCTCTTATTTTACAGGAAACTGATAGATTAATCCGCTGTTCATAATTTGTTGGCCTTTTTGTGTGGTAGATTTGAAAACAATTGTGTTAAGATTCGGGAAACAGCTGGTTTTATATCTATTAAGTTTGTGTCAACATTCTAATTCTAATACTCATTATTACAGCCCGTAATGACAGAAGGATCCAGAAAAATTTGTTACAAGAGCGGGTAACATTATAAAAATCAGCTGATTAAACCAGCTGGGATTAGATCAATATAATGACAGAAGGATCAGATGATATTATGTTTTTATTCTTAAAAACTAATGTTCTTATTAGTATTTATCAGTTAATTTTTAATCCGTTAATATTAAACTGATTGGTGGGTGGCGTCCATAAACCTGGTAACTACATCAATATAAATAAGTTTTTTCAAACATTAAACATAAATTAAATAAAGAAGCGAATAAGTAGGGGATATTTTAAAATATGTTATTTTTTTTTACGATTTGGTTCCTAATAATCTGGACAATATAAAATCTATTTTCTGCATCTAACAACCATTTAAAGTGCCTACTAATCGAATGAACTATTTATAAGTTTATGTGAATAAATTCGAATAATAAGAACATTTAAAGTGCCTAATAATATGGATCATATCTATTTTTCTGAGTATATATCCAACAAATTAGAACATTCAACGAATTAAATCAATTATTCTAAACTCAATTTCGAAATTTGATTATATAACCTCTCAATCCCGTAAAATATGCTCTTATATTTTGCAACAATTTTTTTAACTAAAAAATAAAATTTTATCATAATTAATATTGTTTTCGTCGCCTTCTTCTCTTATAAATATTTGTACAAACCCGAATTTAAGTAAAAAATAGGTGTACAAGATCTATAAGTTATATACAGTTTGTAAAAACTCTAATTTAATAAATAGGCATAAGTACAAGACCTATAAATTATATGCAGTTTGTACAAACCCAAAGTAAATATACATGTTTTCAAATACAACGTTCGATCACATTATTAATTAGGGACGAATACATGTTATTTTTTAAAAATATAAATACTGATGTTACATTTTCATAAATTAATGACATTTAATTTTTATAAGTAGATTTTTAATAGAAATTAATATTCATAAAAACTCAATTAGTTTAATGGATTTTAAATAGGTTATTCGATTAAAAGTATTTATTAAATGTGATTTAACTTAAAGTTAGTAAAGATCATATTAACTCATTGATATATATTTCAAACATTTTTAAAAAATGTTGTTTGGTTTTCGGTGCAGGTTGGGTTTGATATTGGTATTCGGATATAACATTATAAGAGTCGTTCGAGTATATAGGTCAGATTTAAAAGAGTATAAAACTTTGATTTTCGGGTTGATCCCGAGTCAGTTTTTTGGTATAAATATTCTTGATTAATTATATTAGGTAACTATTAAGAAAATATAATATATTGCAAACTTTAAGAATAAACTTTAAAATTAATTTCTGAAATGCATATGTCAAAAGTGTGCAGTTATACAATATGACATATTTAATATATTTATCAAAATTATATTAAATTAAATTAATATTAAAAATAATATAATTACAAAAAAATACAAATATAAAAAATAAATTTCTCAAAAAATAAATATAAAAATATACGCGTCCTTTTTAAGGGCGGATCAAAATCTAGTGTTTCTTTAAATTGTTGTTGTACATTTGGGGAGGGGGGAGGGGTTGTATGTAAGGGCATTAGCAACAATGTATAGGTCGTGTTATTGAATTTGTGAAGGACGTTTTGTTATTGGTCTCCTGTTAATTTATGTTTGTTTGATTGACGTTGGATGTTTTAGCCTAAATTAATCTGCGTCAACACGAAGAAAGAAATTGTGTGATTTTGGTCTAGTGTTATTGGAGATAGTCATAGTCGGTATTCTTTGTGAGGATAGTATTTTAAATCGGCTGATAAGTGAGACAATACGCATGTTTAATAACAATAAATTTAATCCCTTTTTGTTATGCAAGTTCTTAATGACTGCTTAGATTTTCATATGCAATGATGGGGATATAGTACTTGGATGAGCAGATAACTTAATGGAAATGTGTTTTTTGTGCGTTAATTTGTCTGCCAACGTCTGTCTCAGCTTGTTCTGCTTTTACTCAATCAAAATATGTGATTAGTGACAACAAAAAAAAATATATAATATGAACTAGTTGCACTCATTATCGGAATAAGGATAATATTGTATATGTTCAAATTAACAGTTTACTAAAAAACTCAAACTCTTCCCAGTGATCAAGATCGTTTCACAACCAAAAAAATTGGAAGGTTTTTAACATAATAAAACGAAAATAAAGTTAGAGTTATTCAGAAATTAATATAGTTAAAACAATATATCATATTCTAATGCAATTTGAAAGTGGACATAAGTGATCTTAAAAATTACTCCCTCCGTACCAATTTAAGTGATGTTTAAACATTTTTATTTTGTTTCATAATTAGTAATGTTCTCACAATTCTAAATAAAATTTAATGTCAATTGAAATTTGCAACCAATTACAAAATACTACATGTTTTTCTTATTGGTTAGACTGATTTTATTTAATGCAATTTTATGTAACCGAGATAAATTACATAGAAATTTGTATTTTCTTAATCTTTGTGTAAAAACCTTAAACATCACTTAAAATGGTACAGATGGAGTACTATATATTTTAGGGGTTTATCTGTAGATATCCTTTACAAATTTGTGGATTTACATTCTCTTTAGGACTACTCTGTTGTTTTTCTTTTTTCGCGTTCGTCATTCTAACCATCGTTCTACAATTTCAGAGTAATCAATGATTTTGACCAAGTTAAACAGTTGTTACCTTTTAAGTGGTTAGATCTTGATATTAATTTTCTGTTTAAGTTTTTATTTATTTATAATAAATAATGTATTTGTAATATTTGATCGGTTTACATTGAATAAGTTAAGGGTGGGTATTTGGGTATCCACTCGAATTTGGTTAAAATTTAATCGGGTTTAAGATTTTTGAGTTTAAAATTCCAGCTCTATTCGGGTATTTATAAATTTTGGTTTCGGTATGACTCGGATCTTTGCGGTTCGGATAACCAGTTTAAACTATTTTTAAATTTTCAAAATTTATTTATACTTTAAATTTCCCTAAATCTAAAAATAAAAATAATATAACATATAAATTTGAGTAATGTAAGCTAAAGTACCTAAGTTAAAAATTAGAAACATGTTTAACTTGAATATTTGGATGGAGAATAAATATATGTTTTAAATATTTTTGGTGTTTTGACTATTGTTTATCTATTTTAAAAATTTACTTTTGACTATTTTTTTATTTCAAATATTTTAGACAACTTTAAAATAGCTTATATCTTGGATATTAACTCTAAAAATAGTTAACATATTCAAATATATAAATATGATTCAAATACATTCGAATATCCGAAATATTTCGTTCGTATCAAGTTTAGTTCTGGTTTTCTGGATACCAAAATGGTAAATCCGTTTGGATATTTATCTAGTTTCGGTTCAAATTTGGTAATATTTTGTTGTTGTTCAGATTTGTTAAATGGAGAGTTGATATTATAATTTCATGAATTATTTGTCCAATAAAAATGTATTTTTTTGAAGCTGATAAAAATAAATACTTTTGACATTGATTTAATGGAGAAATGAATGAAGTGTATTTAATTTAATTTTAATTTAGAAAAACACATTAATCTAATTAGAAAAAATATTAAAATATGAAGTATTATTTAATTCTAAGTGGCATGATAGTGTAAGTAGGTGTGAAAATTAAGGGGCAATTCTAAATGGTGTTTTTAGATAGATATTCGCAAAAAGCATTTTGAAAAATATCAATGTTGAGTGTTAAATTGTGTTTACTTTTGAAAATTTGGGTTCATTTGCTGTAACCAAAATATTACAGGGACATAAATACAAAAACAAAAACTAAATACATAGAGTCACAGCGTCTAAAACCTTACTCTGTTCATGTTTGCCATTGTACATTCTCATACCATGACCTCTCAATGCATCTGGTATTGCAAACATCCACCAGGGCATCGTCATCCATTCTCATCCCCATTGTATCTCCGTCCCCTCAGCTTTCTTTCTCAGACGTAACAATCACCGATCATGTCTTCCTCGATTTCTCCCTATATCCCACCAACTTCCGCTCAGATCCCTCCGCCACGCTCTCCTGCACGGCTGCACAACATATTGCTCCAACTCTACTCCTCTTGGCCACACAGTTCTCCGACTATACTGATTTTCTTAAAATTATATATATATATATTAAAATGATCATCGTAGTAAACCAATAAGCTCATTTTCTCTTTTTTTTTTGGTCAAACTACGATTGCATTGCAAAATAAAAGGTTTAGCCTCCTCGTGGGGAGGTTGAGTTTACAGAAACGAGAACTGACTTTGCCACTGAATCAGCCTCTACATTACATAAGCGAGGAATGTGTAAAAACGAGCAAGCAGTAAGACGACTGCTAAAATGCCAAATATCCGAGAGAATGTTGTTTAGCTCCTTTCTTGAGCTCCTAGTCTGAATGATCTCTAAAACAATAAATTTATAAGCCCGTTTCATAAATAAGAAAACTTGTCACTAAAAACAATTTTTTTGAAGTGGAATCCGCAGGTGTGTTTGTGTACACCTTTAGAAAAGAGAAAAATCCCTCGTTATATATATGATTTCCACATAAAAGTGAAGTGATAGTTTTTGTCTGATAAATCTACACATTATATCATCTCAGATATTGGTGTTTATAGAAAACCATCGAATATACTTTACATGAGGCAGCTGTTGCGAAGCTGTTTGAGAAGTGGAAGCCATGTTTTCAACTAGGCGAATATCAAGAAAGAAATAACGTGACCACACATTAACACGAATCCATGTTCTAATGGTCTTTTTTCTTCTTTGGTAAATTGTTAAGATTTGTACAATTTTTTTAATTTTCTACACTGTTGCAAGCAACTTATTTGAAACGAAAAGAGACAGCAACAGAGAAAAAAAAAAAAAAGAGAGCAGAGCAAAAAGAGGACAAGTCAAGGGGGCCGGTAGATTAAAAGAAAGAATCGAAGCAGATATTCAGCAGGCGGAGGTCTTGGCTTGATAGAGAGCAAACGATCACGAAGAAGTCTGTCCAGAGCATGTGTCGGTGACGAGACTACCGTGAAGTTGCGCGCATTCCTCTCCTTCCAAATGAGGTAGATTGAGGACTGAAAGATGAGCTTGATCAAGGCAATGGCGTTAGCATTTGGAGGCTGATGTTGCTGGAGAATCCAAGCGGCAGCTGAATGCAAATCAGTGGGAGGATTATCCCAGATTTGAGAAGCGAATGTTTGCCAAATGGAGGAGGAATATTCAGACTCAAAGAAGAGGTGATGATGATTTTCTATGCCGTCAGAGCAGAGAACACATGCTGTAGGAACATCCTCTCCCCATCGGCGAAGTCTGTCTCTAGTTGGCAGTCTCCTAAGCAGAGCCAGTCAAATCATAAAAGAATTCCTAGGGATATGCTCTTTGAACCAAACTATCTTATGCCAGTAGACAAAAGGAGAGGGGTTACGCAAAAGTAATCACAAATAACTTTTGACGAGAACACCGGGCCAAAGGTTCCATCAGATTTGCGCCACAAGAATTTATCTAGGCCTAAGAAGGATGAGGAGGTTGAATGGTCGTAATCTCAACCTGAATCATGTGCAGCTGGTCTGATCGTACAGGAAAAAAGTCAACCTTTTCTGTTTTCTTCTCTTACAATCATCACCAAACAGAAAAGGTTGACCTTTTTTCTTTAATTTCTGTTTCGGGTTATGGTTTAGTTCCAGTTATTAATTAAAACTAGTAACTTTCCTATATTTTAGGGATTTCGTAAATAATCTTTAAACTATTTTGATATTTTTCATTTAAAATATATATATTAAAAAAACGAAAATGTGTTTAAAAGGATTTTAACAAGATCTTAATTTCAAAAATTATATGTAAATATTTTCACTGATTTTTTGAATAGTTTTGAAATATATTATACACTAATTAATATATTCAGTTATCTTTTATATGTAAATTTTGTTTGTTTTTTTGAAATGTCTTACTAATTTTTTTACTTTTAGACTCAGATCCTGTTTAACTGCTCCAGTAGCACATTCTATTAGACGACCCTATGGTACTAAATGTTTTCAAATCGAATTCATCCCGTCCTTGTGGAACAGTTTATAATAAATAAAAGATATTGTGAACAGTTATCATTTAAACTATAGCTATGATTTTCCAAAGATATTTTGTTTCCAAATAAATTCAAAACTAATAAACTTCTGGAATACGGAAATATTAAATACCATATTTTGTGAAACATACTAACAATAAATCAATTAAATTGACATGTACAATCGGTCAATGCAGTTATGATCTTTCCTACCGTGATTTATAAAATATTTTAGCAATATATATACTATCTCTATTTTGAAAACTATGGATACAACTATACAAACCAAATATTCTATGGAATAAATTGCCTACAATATTTTTACTTTTTTACAAATTTTATAACTAATGTATCAGTTTTTAATATCATACTAACTCATATTTGCCTATTTTCTATTTTTAGTTCAGAAAATTTATTTGCTAGATATTCTATACATAAATATAATCATCCAAATGTTGGATTTGTTTATACGATGTCCAATAAATTTTAGTCATATAATTTATTGTAGAACACAAAAAAAAATATTCAATGTAATTAAACACATTGTTATTTCTCCAAATGTTATATTACACACATTGCAAATATCTATAATATTTAATACAACGAAAGATAAAAATGAAAATTGACTAAGCGGGTCAAAAAATCTAGTTCGGTAATTATAAGCAAAGAAAATTTCCAATATAGGATGAAAGACAGTAATAGCAAGAAGTTATTGAGATATGAAAAATCTTGAAAATACAGTCTTTCCTCCAGAACTCCGACTCTCCGAGCCAGAGTCTCAAGTATCTTTTGGCAATTATAGTGATATTTGTGGATTATCATCATTACTGAAGTATACTTTTTTGGGAGAATATGAGAGCTTAGAATAAATACTTGATTGATTAAAAAAATCTGAATCTGGTACATTAATAATTCACAGTTTTTTGTATATTCTAATTGAAAATTTTTAATAATGAAAAAAAGATTTAAGGCAAACAAAAAGATTAAGCATATACAACAACTACTCTGGTGTTGCTAGATTAGATGCTTCATTGGTTAGTGAACAAAAGAAAAAGATGCTTCATTGGTTAATGACATTTAATATAATGAAAGATAAAAAAGAAAATTGACTAAGCGGGTCAAAAAATCTAATTCCGTAATTATAGGCAAAGAAAATTTGCAATATAGTCAGGAAAGACAGTAGTAATAGCAAGAAATTAATGAGATATGGAAAATCTTGAAAATACTGTCTTTCCTCCTCCAGAACTCCGACCCAGAGTCTCAAGTATTTTTTTGGCAATTATATATTTATGGGATTATCATCATTATAGTGATATTTTGGCAATTATAATGATATTTATGGATTATCATCATTACTATAGTTAGAGAAACCAAAACAAATGATTTAAAGAAAATAATACATTACAGTGAAATTTATTAGAGAATATGTAGTTGTGATGATTGAAGTTGATAACAATTCATGTATGGAATATGGCATCAAAAGTTCTTTACATGTAAGGAATATGACATCAAAACTTCTTTACATGTAAGGAATATCTTTAGATTTAAAAACATCTGAAAATAAAGAAAAATATAAAGAAAAAAATGAAAAGCAAAAATTTAGAGAAAATTGAAAAAAATAAGCAAAAACTTAGAGAAAATTGAAAATAATAAGCAAAAAGAGGGAAATATATATATATATATATATATATTATATATATATATATGGACAATCATATTCTCTATATAAAGATTAGTGTTCTAAACTACGCTAACGAAACAGTTATCATGGTATGGCGTCTAGACATATAGACATTCAACAATCTTTTCAGCTTCTTTTTTGTGTGTTAGATGAGGTTTACAGATAGTCCACCAGATGTTGATGACAGTCTCACCGCAGGAGCTTGGGAACTCATCATTGGCGTTACCCTGCTGATTATCATAGGAGGGCGCGGATTGGCCTACCATTGCTGGAAGCGGCAACAGACATCCCCGCAGATCTTCCCGGAGGGGGACGTCGAGATGAACTAAGCAAGAAAAAGATTGTATCGCATCACATATAGAGAAATGCTATTAGTTCAAATTACTTATTAGTAAGTGATACAAAATATGTTATTTAAGATTGTTATTGCATCACATATAGAAATGTTATTAGTTCAAATTAACTACTTATTAGTAAGTGATACAAAATATGCTATTTAAAATTGTTATTACATCACATATTGAAATGCTATTAGTTCAAATTACTTATTAGTAAGTGATGCAAAATAGTAAGTGATGCAAAATATGTTATTTAAGACTATTATTGACCTGTTTAACATCAGTATTATTATTATTGACTTGTTTAACATCAACATCAATTAGATGACTCCTGTTTTTATTACATCAATAAAAATTACGTTAACTAGAACTAATTTTAACAATTTTAACTATTTACCAAGTGTCGATTAATTTTAGTGTTTCCATTTATCTCTAAACATCTAATACTATACTATATAAAGAATAAAGAAGAGCTTACTCTCTTCTCATCAAGACACGTCAACAATTCGAAGTTTCACGTATCTAAACGTGTCCTGTGCTCTCAATACTCCCCGTTTCATTAACTTAGATATTCTGGTGAGTTGGGCATCTTTCTTTACATATACATTTTGAAGTGCTTCTGGGCTAAAAAATCGGATGGGTTTAACTTTAGATATAGAAGTAGCTCAATAGCCCAATAATTGTAGTTGGTCTTTCTTCAGACTTTTGATCTTCGTCCTTATCTCTCAAACGTCTGTAACGGTATGCATTCATCGTCTTTAGTCCATTTAATTGAATTAACCCCAACAAAGTCTTCAATGCATGGTTAAGATCAGTGAGTCGGTGTATCTGCGAGTATAAAAAGTTATGCATTCCTCCTCTCAAACCATCTTATCAGTCTGTTCAAACGAAATAATTTTTTTTTCCGAAAATGGCTAAATCCAAAATTTTTCTTTCCGATTTGAAGTCCGGCAGATTTTAACCAGGAGAGTGTTGTAGGAGTGGCTGAGCTTCAACCAGGAGATCACGTTCTTTCCCATCTTCACCGGAGATTGTGGAGACTGCCGTCACTGCCACTCGGAGGAATCCAACATGTGTGACCTTCTCAGTATCAACACCGACAGAGGAGGGATGATACGCGACGGTGAATCAAGATTCTCCATCAACGGCAAACCGATACACCATTAAATAGCTTCATTAGGAACTGACGTGTGGCTTCTCTTGAAACTCTTCTTCTACGACTTTGTTTACTTTGGGTTTCTTTGTTTGCTTTAAATTTGTTGGACTCTCTTTTTTTTTTTAATTAGGCCTAAACCTGAAATCAATCCACCATCTCTGGTCAATCAAGGCGTAGTGGTTTACGGTTGCATTCAATCAATCCGTACCCGGAAAGATTCTGAGAGGGGTCGAGTCATCTGCGTTTTCTGTGGCAAGCAGCAATGATAATCGAAATCTTCCTGATCCAATCAAGCTTTTCTCAACTTCCGTCTACTAACGTTCTCAGTCCTCCTGATCCAACCAAGCTTACCTTCACTTCAGCCTACAGACGGTTTCTTAGCTCTCTTAATTTAGATGATAGCTAAAAACATTAAATCTCATCATTCAGACAATGTTTTTGCTCATAATACTTTTCATTATGTTTATTTTCTTTTGCTATTGTAATTTGTAAAGAACGGGACTTTATGAAAAGATTCTATCTGTAGAGCCACTAAAGGAAACAAATGGATCAAGCAGAGGAGCTAAGGCACCCTTAGTAGAAGGAATTGTTTTGTCTAAGTTTCTTGATCAGCATGTACAATGGTCTGTAAGAGAAAAAACATTGATGGACTATCAGTACATAATAAAATACTATGAATCTAGGAGGAATCGGTGTTGATGATTATTTTGTTGCAGCGGAGATCTTACCAAAGTGGATCTTTTAGGGAGTAAACCCGAGGACTATTTGATAAGTGACAAGAGCTAATCAGTTGTTAAATCACAGCAGAATGAGAAATGTTGGTTTGCCAAGGGAAAAGATGTGAAGAAAAATGCTTTGTCTGGATGACATGAGAATCTTAGTTTGTTTGCAGGACGAGATGTGCAGGATAGTGTTTCTTCAATCTATAAACATGATTTATTCAAAAAAAAAAAACATGATAGTGTTTCTGGTCAATCAACATGATAGTGTTTTTTTAAGACTACCCCTCTTTCCTTTATTTTAGAGAATATATACCTACAAATAAGAGAGTCCGCTTCGCTACATGTCTCTTGCTCCCTCTTATACTAAGAGAATCACTCACCAGCGATGGCAGCTTCTTCCATTTTGATTGCCTATCTAAAAGCCGCTACTGTAACGACATCGTCGAAGTCCAAATGTTGAAATTTTGGGAGGTCTGTAATTTGAAGAAAGGTGGCGAGCTCATGGGGTAGACATGCCCCTCCTTGACCAGAAGTTGATTCCGGCGAGCCATCGCCTCTCTTGATACATGAGAAGCAGCTGTAGTGACTTGTATAGTTTACATAGAAATATTTTAGAATCTATGAAATGCACCCCTACCTGATTTCAAATTTCACTCTGTTACGGTAAACTAACAGCAGTATACTAATCTCTGTTACCACCATGGACGGGCACACATAACATAACCACCTTGGACGTGCACACAATAATTGCATCTGTGTCTTCATATGCCTGCACAATTTAAAATAGACACATAGTTATGTTCACTGCGAGTAAAACATTTTTCCCGTTCACAAATTTACCTAATCGAACAGCCAGCTTACATTGTCCAAACAGTGGGTTTACAAACTACTAACACAGCCAAATGATCTAATAAAAGAACGCACAAAGCCTATTATTACACTATCACCGCCACATCGTTCAATTAATTTATGATAGACTTAACCATCTCAATCGGAATGAAGCGTTGACATGGTCTTCTTATAAAATAAACCATTTTTTAATCACTAGGAACCAACCAAGTAAATATTAAATGGTAATAAGAGCATGTTTATCGGCGTTGTTTAATAGGGTCGCTTAAGCTCATTATGATTAAAAAAAAAAAAAATACCTTTTAACATAAGTTACGTAGCTTAACTAAGGGAAGGAAGAGGCGTTGTTTAAGGACACGCGTCACACATTCAAGTCTCTCTCTCTCATCTCAACCTCTCTCTCGCGGACGAAATCACTCGGTTTCGATTCCGAAACTTCGTGACTCCTCGACGGATGAATCTCTCCCTCGGTGGCTCTGGTCGGCCTGTTCTTCCTGTTTCGGATCCTCCTCTCTCCGGAGAGAATGATACCTCCGACGGTAAAGGCGTCGATGATCATCTTTTCAAAGGATCTGCCATGACCAAACACGGCGCTTACGCTGCTCTCTCTTGCATGACTGAGCTGGTAATCAATCGCATCCAATTTCTAGTGTTTCATCGAAATCTAATGTGTTTGCTGCTGACATTGAGATTCGGTTTAGCATGCTTTAAAGTCAGTGTCTTTGTGTATGTTGTTTTGTCTTTCAATTGAAAGTTGGTCGCTTTTCACATCAATGATATGAAAAGGCTCTACGCTCTTGTTGAATCACTATCCTTTTGTTTGGTTAGATAAACGAGACGACGAGCGATGAAGTGTTGGAAGTGGAGCAGAGTACAACGGTATAAGGAAGCCTGTCTATGACAAGCGTGGCGATATCATCAAAGCGATCCCTGATTTCTGGCTCACTGCTGTAAGAGGAGATTCTTTGTTCTGTTTTTCAATTGCAGAGTTTTTTTGAAACTTGTTGTTGTCTCTAATTGGAATTTGTAATCTGTGATTCCTTTTCGCAGTTCTTGAGCCACCCTGCTCTTGGCGCTCTTAATTGGAATTGGACGCATGAAGCTGCTTCATCAACATATCCTGTTGTTTCAACTCTCGTTGAAGGTGGAGCCACTTGCGTTGGCAAAACTGTTGTTGATGCTTTTAGATTTCTCTCTCTCTCTCTCTCTCTTTTCGATTACCTATAATTCGCATTTTGAGAAAATGACCTGTAGTTTGGGATTCCAGTGTGAAACCTTTTATTTGTTAGCAGAGAAACAAGCGTGTGACGATTGTGGTTCAAGCATTTTGATTCCTTACCTGTTACCACTCCTTTCAAGATATATTAATCAGAGCCTTTGTTTTATGTAGTATTACGAGATTATATATATGTAATCACGTAACGAAGAAGGTGAGCTATTCAACTTCAGTATCATTGTTTGTTGAGCATTTTATCACAAACACAAGAACATTTAAAATCCTAAGAAAATGATATCACAAATTAAGATACTACCAATAAACCACTAAAATTGAAAGTCTCTTAACAAAGTATTTTCACTTCACTTTAATACTAAAAAAACACTAAGAGCCTCTAAGTTGGTTCCCCCAATAAACATGCTCTAAGTCACGTATCTACTAAAGAAATTTTTAATATTGACAGAATTTTATATTGATTCACATTTTAAGAAGAAATTAGCAGGTTTAAAGATTTAAAAAAAAAACTTCAAGTACAGTAGAAAATCCATAAATTAATACTCAATCAATTAATAAATATTATAAATTATTATTTTTGTTTTAAGTTGGACCAATTCAAAATACGAGACACAAATCGATAAAATAATAAGATAATATTTTTCAAAAAATCTTACATAAATATGTGATCTCATTAAAATTATAAGTTAATAATTTATATGTATGTATATTTTATATAAGTACAAACCAACCGTTATATTATTTATTTTATATCTACAATAAATTATTTTTATATTTTCTTAACATTTAATATATTTTAATGAGATTTAGTAAAAATAGGTAAAACATATTTAAGTTCTATGAAACATATCATTATTATTATACACCAAATAATATAGTAAAACTAATATAAGTGTAAAATTTCAAAATGTTAGTTAATATATAGACATTAAAATCAAATATGTTCTTATTTTAGGAAATATATCTTCAAATAGAAAATCAAAATAAGAATTTTTTTTGTAGATTAATAACTCTATAAATTAATAAAATATCAAAGTCTCAACATTACTAATTTATAGAGTTTTTACTGTATATATCATTAACATTCTTTCCTAATCTATTGCATAATTAATCTCACTATCTCTCGAACTCACTCACACTAGAATAAATTACTCTTTCATTTGGTCCGACATCAACCACTTTATCTTGAACAAAATTTTTAAAAACTAAGAACATTCATAAGATCGATAAATCCAAATACAAACACATAAACACTTCCAAAAAGTATATTTTAAACAAAAATACATCAAATCCCGCCCGTAGGGCGGGTCTACTCTAGTATCTAATATAATGATGTAAAAGAGAAAAGAATAACAAAAACAAACAGTGAAAGTCTCTAAAGTTACAAACAATCGGACCCCAAGGCCCGTTATAATTATCAAACTGGACCTCAAAAGTGAAAGAGACTAAAAGCGACTTGACAACTCCATTGCTACCCTTCCGTTACTCTGAATCTAACCTGCAGTTACGAGGGGTAAATATGTCATATCATATGCAGGAAACGTGATCCCGTCATATGCGGTTCTTCTTTATCCTTTATTATTTTTTTCGGAGGCAGTAATAACGTGCACAGCCCCCCCTCGTACATCGCCAGTAAGCGTGACGGTTATGATTTTCTCCTCCACTATCACAACTAATATATACCGTCCGATTTTCATCGATTCTTTAATCATGACGCACGTCAGCAGAGGAGTCTAGAAACTACGGTGTTCCATCTGTATTCAATCTATTTGCCGCAGAACTTTCGTAGGTTTGTTTTATTTGTCCATCTTCTTCAACGAGAGAGTTGTGTGTTTTGATCGAAGAAAAGCTTTCGGTCTTTGTAATCAACAGGTAAATTATCACGATGATCTCGTACTTCGTCGATCAATCGATTTAAGTACGAGTTATGTTAAGCTTTAGGAGAGTCACTATGTCTGAGACAAAAAAAGGGTTTTCTTGATTGATGGGGATGTTAGATTATAGTTGCTGAAACTATATAAACTATGGCGTAAGTAAGAGACATGATCGGTTGTTTCGATGGTTTGTCTGATTGGCTTCTTGATGTATCTGTAGGGTGTGGAAGAAGTAATGGCAAAAAGCACGTTCAAGCAAGAGCATGACCTAGGTTTGTGGTTCGGACCCTTTGTCTTTGTTTTCGTGTTTTATTCTCAAAACCCTTTGCTTTTTGATCTAATGATGATCCTGTTTTTTTTTTTTTTTGGAACGTTCAGAGAAGAGAAGCGCAGAGGCTGCTCGGATTAGAGAGAAGTATCCAGATAGGATTCCGGTGAGAGTTCACAGTTTTTCTCATACCTGTGATTAGCATCCATGATTCATATTTGTTAAGAGCTAAATGACACTTGAGACTCTCAGGTTGAGAGTGATGATTTGTCACACAATTTGTATATGTTTGTGGGATCCAGGTGATTGTTGAGAAGGCTGAGAAGAGTGATATACCAACCATCGACAAGAAAAAGTAAGTAGGCATACTATTATTGTAAATCAATATCAATCAAAATCTCAATATACACTTGTGAGATTGACAAACTAAGCTTTTTTTTTTTTTAATTATTGGGTAGATACCTAGTCCCGGCGGATTTGACAGTAGGGCAATTTGTGTATGTGATTCGCAAAAGAATCAAACTGAGCGCAGAGAAGGCTATCTTTATATTTGTCGACAATGTTCTTCCTCCAACAGGTAAAAATAAAACAGAAAATATATGTCTGCTTATGATCATCATCTTTTTAAAACAAGCAAAAGAAGACACTGATGTTTGATAACACTTATGCAGGTGCGTTGATGTCTGCAGTGTACGAAGATAAAAAGGAGGAGGATGGGTTCCTCTATGTCACTTACAGCGGGGAGAACACATTTGGATATGGATCTCCGTAGAAGCTCTCTCTCTTGCTGGATAATTTCATTCTACCTTCTTTCTGTACTTCGCATATCATCTTCTTATTAGTTATTTAAGCAAGCAATCAGCCTATGTACTTCCCTAAGGACGTTCGATTGGGCGTTGATGTGTACAGAAAACATGAAATAATGTATATAAACTATGCTCTAATAATAATATATTTTAGTTTCTTCAAATAATCTGAAAACATGCTTTCTATGAACCGTCATCCCAACTTGACTGTTTTTTTTTTATGTCTTTCACTCTGTTAGTCAGCATCACATGATGGCACATGGTAGTTACATAGGCACAGAGAAGGGAACCGCAGCACAAGGAATTGTGCCACGTGGCGAACACGGGGTACCGAGTGCCGGTGGTGATGTAGAGAAAAGGGACCCACATTGTCGTTGAATGGGAGAGATGAGGTGACGGTCGGACCATGCTGTATTTCTTAACACTTTCAATACTGATCTTGTTGTCTCTTCGTTTTAACTTGTCATAAGTTTTAGCTAAGATATACATTTAACTATGAACCTAATGAATCATGAGAGACTCATAATAGTGGGAGACTCATAATAGCATACGCAATACTAAGTATTTAAGTCCAAAGACATTCCTAGTAACTGATAACGTTGATGTTAACATTAGTATATGTTCATAGTGTCCTCTGATAAGAAGATGATTGCCAATTTGTCCTCGTCGACTAGGACATAGGAGAGAGAGTGATGTGAGTTAAACTACAGTTGAATTGTAATAGTTGGATACAATAGTGATGGGTTAGTGGAGGAAGAATAGCTTATTAGTAAATGGAAGAAGGAAAAATGAGATATTGACCCCCAAGAGGACTTTCAAGTAAGCAAAAGGTTTCGCTGATCAAGACACCCATTATACATAGGATTGATACGTAGACAAGAGAGAAGGTAAAAGAAGAACAAGAGCATGTTAAGATAGTGAAGGACCCCCCCCCCACCCCCACCTACTCTCTCTCTATTATCTTTCTCTTGCCTACATATACTCCTCTCTTGCACTTAAACAAATTTCAAACTGTATTTGTCTTGCTCTCATCTCACTATATACAGACACATTCATATTAGTATCTGAAGAATAACAAGAAGAAGAGAGGTCATGTCTTGCTCTGTGGGGAGTGGGCTCGCGACAGTGTTCTGTTACCTTCTTCTGCTTTTGTCATCCAACGTTGTATGTGCCAGTGCTCGTCGTCTAAGGTTTCACAAGCATCATCACAAAGTTGCTTCTTTGGTACAAGACTTCGTCCATGGTGGAGGAAGGAGGGTGAGGGTGCTAGGTGGAGTGGAGACAGGGGAAGAAGTAGTAGTCATGGATTATCCTCAGCCTCATCGCAAGCCTCCCATCCACAACGAGAAGGCTTAATTATATATATATATATATATCACACATCATATACTGTCACATGCATTCACCATGTTGGTGGTTTGTATGACTCTTGTGCTATATGAATATATTTCATGACCAACATCTTTTGTTATTCATATAGAATGTGCTCATTTTAGAATTCTTCATCGCCATTTTAGTAGAACGTAAACCAACATGGTCATTCATTACAAAGAATACCAATGTCTGTCTGTGAGAGGTACAAACCCCTCACTGCAGCTCAAATATTAGATAACGGTAACATTTGACAAAGTACTACCGACCATATTACTTCTGCTCTCTACTTAAGGATGAAAGACATTGAAGAATATTGTTCAGTAGATTCCAGCTAGCTTTCAGCTACAAGGAACGACAAATGGGTTCACAAAATCAAGGAATTCAGATGTTCTGACGCCAAGCTTCAGATCGATCTCTCCACCTCCCAACCAGAAGAAGTCCGGTTTAAGTTTGGTTATTGCCTCATCCAATATCACCTGTCATTTCCCCGAAACCCAACCAACTCATCAGTACTGCCTGCTCAATTCCCCAATACAAGAAACCAGATTTCATTTTTTACCACTAAACGAACTTCCAGCTCTATAAAGTACTAGGTAGGTCTAATAATTATTTTGAAAGAGTGATGTGTCACAGTAGCACAAATAGTGTAATCTGAATGCTAAAGTGAGCCATTTCTGCAGAGATCTACAAATCAATGTAGTAGGGTATGAGCCTAAGATTATGTATACACATTCGACAAAATTAAAGCCATCTTAAATCTCTGCCTGACGCCCATTACTAACTAACTAACTAACTAACTCTGGTATGAATAGTTCAAACACGGTATTGAACTACCAAACAGAGAAAATACCAATGACAATGAGTGGGACAAACACTTAACAGTAGCTGGCTCACAAGAAAAACTCTCAACTAAGTTTGTGTCCGTACCAAATTCAAAGAGTGTTAAAAATGTACCACACCTTCATTACAGACTAAGATAAACAAGCAAGACAAAGAAGTAGCTGTGTAACCCATTGGGCATTGTACCCTTTCAGGGCCTCTGTGACAATTAGGACAAGAAAAATAGATTGTGATGTCTGGAAAACACTTGGCAAGCACATGTGTAGTAAACTGTAACTATTTATAAACACAAAAGACAGCGAAAAAAGTGTTTTTTCTAGGACAAGAAAACACAAGTGGACCTAGGGGCTACTCTCATGATACACCCCATGTCTGATATCTAATTGATGATTGTAGCAGAAAACAAGCAAGCACCAAGATATCTAATTGATGATACACCCCATGTCTTAAACATGTCTGATATTGTCATTGGTGATTATAGCAGAAATAATGCAGGAGGCGGAAAAGTCAGTTCAGAAAAACTTACCGGTATGCTGGTCTTCATCCCTACACAGGTGACCGCATTGTGCTCAAACCCAGTAAGTTCAATCGACGTCTCCTCCGGTGCAAGTCTCACTACACAGAGATTACAGAAAGCATCAGGAAACAGAAGTTAAATAACTAAGCTCATGATATCATACAAATAAGAAAACACTAACGATTAAATCTCTTCTTCGGGATCTTGCCCTCGTTTAGTAAGTAAAGAAAGTTCTTCACTGCATCAGCATTGAATCTGGCAGTGTACTGCCCATAAGAACAAAAAGGTAGTCAGATGAATACAGTTAGAAACGAAAAACAAAAGTGTAAGAATCAGTAAAGAGCAGCACCTGAACCACAACCACATAGTACTTTGAGTTGTTGCGATCACTACAATCCAAAATATCTGATGAAGCTTGAGTATTAACCTGCCCATATTGAAAAGGAACAACCTTTATAGCAACATTGTTACATAAACCTCAAAAAGCAGTAGACTTGAGCACGTACCAGGACAATGCTCTTGCAGAGATGGTCGACGGAGGAAGCGCCGAGAACGCCGCGGCGGGATTCGAGAGGCCAGTCGTAGTAATCCGGAGCGACCCTCTTGAAGGAGAAGTCTTTGACGCCGCCGGAGCGGAGAATGGCGGAGAGGCGTGACACTGTTCGGCTTTCATCGTCAGGTAGAGGAGGCGACGAGCTCTCCTCCGGGAGAATCGAGCTTTCGAGAACTGAGATTCGTCGGAGGATATCGATTTGGAGTCTCTCGAGCTCCGCCGCCGCTGCAGCCGCTTCCTCCATGCCTCCGATTTACCCTTTCCTCGCCGTAAGAAACTGTCTTCCTCGTACGATGATTTTGTGATCACATGTGGTCGTGTCTATTGTAATTAAGAAAAGGCTAGGATTATCTGAGCCGTTGATTTTATGATAAATTAGAAAGGGTCAGGATAATCTGAGTCGTTAACTTATCTTGTGTCCTTCAGATGGGCCATAAAACTCCGAGCTAGGGACAGCCTTCCGTTGACACATTAACATCAACTTTCTTTTTTCCTCTAAAACACATTTAAGATCAACGTAAGAGGAAGAAACACTAGAGTTTGTATGATATAAAACGAATTAGCAAACATTAAAGATTTTTTTTCATTTTGTTTTGATGATAAACTTGATGATGGCCATGTATACATTACAACGTTTTCACGGAAAACGTGTTTTGTTTTTGTTGTTGTGCTTCAAGGTTGATTTAAAGATCTTCAATAAAAATTCATTTTTTTTTCAAAATAGAGTAACTTTTTAATAGAATTGAGTTAACAACAATTTTACTTCATTTTTGGAGGGGAAAAAAAGAGCAATGAACAAAAAAAATTACTCTATTTAGAGGGCAAATTCATGATTACTAATTATTCTATTATGGTGTAGAAAATGGAATGGAGTCAAAGCAAAAAATAAATTATAGAATAAAGTTGAAAATATTCTTAGATACAACATTACAAATAAGATCTTCTGAACCGTAGTAAAAATAGTTCCAAAGCAAGTATTTAAAGATGAGTACACGGTTTACATGGGTAAATATAACGTCTCTATTTCTATCTTCTTTTGTTAGTGAATCTGCACAAACATTTATATTCTTGGAAATAGAATCAACTTCACATTATTAAATTATCATGCAAAAGCAAAACACGTCTATTTCTAAAATGAAGGTCAGTCAGCCCACCAGGTTGGTATTATATCCATTAAATCTAAATAGATCGTCTCAAATAGGATCGTGACGACTTGTATATCTCTCGTACACAGTACTGTTCAAAACAATCATTCCATCTCAGCATATAAGTTCGAGAAGGCTTATCTTGCAATCACAAAGTCCGAATGATTCAACACTCATCTATGCTATTAAAACAGAAGCATTTCTAAAAAATCTACTTATACAAAGTTGTTTGGACTTATTCATTAGACTACTAATATTTTGGTCTTACCTTAAATATAAACTAATAATATATTAAAATATATTTCTCTAACAATTTTTACATTAATGAGTTTACAACTATGCCATTGCTTTTAATTATATATTTATATCAATTCTATTAAAACATCCTATTAATAAATGATTGGTCTAACTATTTTTTCCCCTACATAATCTCAAAAAACTAATTCGTAGGCGGTTATAATAATGTTACTATCTTGCAGTTATTATTTAATAGTGTCTAATACTATTAGTGCTTTGTGAACTTTAAAGTTTTGAAAAGTCATGTTTTATTTGCAAATTAGTTACGTGAATAATCAGCATAACTTAATCTCATATTTAAAGAGATACGTATATGGCCTATATCTAATTTAAACTGTGAGTATTTAGTATTTATTTAACAAAAAAAAACATGCTGATGACAAATTATTATGTGTATTAATAGTATTATGTAAATCACTATATATGAAAACAAATCATGAAAATTTAATTAAAAACATATAATTTCATCTATTTAATTACCATTTGATTTTTAAAAATTATAACTATACTTTGTTTTTTTTTAAATGTAATATTTGTTTAGGAATAAAGTACAAGTTTAATGTGTGAAATGACTGTGACACAAGTGTATTTTATTAGGGGTGGGTGCGGGTTAGTAGATTTTGGATTTCGGATATCTGTGGACCCGAGAAATATTAAAAAAATAAAAATAAAAATAAAAGTAAACACTTTTTTAAATATGGTAATTTAAAAATCAATTTAAATTTTTTTTAAAAAAAATTATTATAAATATATTTTTATAATAATTAAATTAATAATTATTTAAAAAAAATAAATGGGGTGGATGCTGGTACAAATTATTTGTTTGCAAGTTGCGCGGGTCGTATATTTTAACCAAAACAAAATTGAAATCCGCGGGTTGGTAGGTTCGATCGGTAACCCAGCCCTGACCGAACGTATACCAGATCAATTTTTAATGTGTTATTATTTAATAAAATATATTTTGATTAAGATTTATACACCATATGATTACAAAGATAAATACAAATATAATCACAAAGAAAACACAAATATAAGAATTAAATTAAAACAAAAAAATACACCCACCCTTTAAAGGGCGAGTCAGAATCTAATTTGATCCTTAAGACTACTCCAAACCACTAATTGGGTCATTATCAAATATCCATAAGGCATCAATCTGATCAATTGGATTTGAATATCCATATTGCTTCAAGATGGAGAGTGTTGAATAGGGATGTGTCTTTCCCATTAAAAGAGTTGTCGTCTTTATCTTCTAAATGTACCAAATGATCTATAGAAAAGTGTTGAATTGTTATTCCAACAAAACAATCTGATCAACTGGGTTTGAATATCCATATTGCTTCAAGAGAAGCAAGTTGGAGAGTGTTGACTAGGGATGTGTCTTTCCCATTAAAAGAGTTGTCGTCTTTATCTTCTAAATGTACCAAATGATCTATAGAAAAGTGTTGAATTGTTGTTCCAACAAAACCACCTCTTTTCTCCTCTAAAATAAAAAATTTATGTTCTTATATAGATATACTCGAGAAGTAATCTGAAAGAGATCAAATAGTGTATCATATGTTAAAAATAAAGTTTATTGAATGAAAAACTTGTAAAACTTTAAAATTTTGGTTAAATGTACAAGCAACAAATACACATCTGAACTTGGGTTTGAGTTTATATTAGTCAATTGAACTTCTTATCAATTAATTTAATTAATATAAACCAAATACTTACTGATCTTTCATATTTGGTAAAATATATAAAAATAAATTAATATTAAAGTATATTAATTTAGTTTGAATTGATGAACATTGTCTGTTGTATTCTTGCAGTTTGGTCTTGGACTCTATTTTAGATGAAAACAAGAAATCACATTCCATTGAATAACATAGCTAACGAAATATTTAGGTGTGGTGCTTTGGGAAAAGATTACTTTAAATGGTTAGAGAGAATTCACTAAAAAAAATTAGGGCCGATCAGCTATTTTTTCACGAAAACTATTGTATACCATTAGATGTTTCTGGAACTGTCCATCAGATGTCAATTTTGGTGAAATCATAAGTTAACATAACTGTATAGTGAACTAGAGTATTGTGAAATATGTCGGATAACTAAATAACAAAATCAAGTGGTTGGTTTTAGGAAGGGATACAGATGACAATATCAATCGATAAGACTATATAAAGTTATCAAATTAGTTTTTTTCTGCATATAGAAAAAAAATAAGAAATTTGACAGATTGTTATATAAATAGTATTTTTGCATTTAAGGAGTTAAAAGCAAATGGATTTTGGATTAGTCAAATAAATCTAACTATGCTAAGTTTATCAAGTTATTAATAAGCAATTTCAAATTTTATATGTTTAGTCTTTATATTTTTAAAAAGTTTTCCAGCTATAAAACCCACAAAACCAACGATACTTTTAAGGTCAGAAAAAAAGGTTCAAGAACAAAGAAAAGATGTTGAAGACTTTGATTTGTCTATGTCTCATCCTCCTCCCTGTCACCTCCGTTGTGGGAGAAAAGGCGCCACCAGGTCGGTGGAAGAGAATCAGGAATTTAGATCGTGATTACTTCGTTAACATCGCCAAGTTTGCGGTCGATGAGCATAACAAGCATTCAAAAAATAAATTGGTGTTCATTAGAATCCTCGAAGGAAGGGAACAAATGGATACGGGACAGAGAGACTATTTTAAAATTGGGGTCAGGAATAGTGAGGATTGGTCAGAGATATATGAGGCATCAGTGTTTGACAAGGAACATAAGAATGCTCCGATCCTTGAGTTTTTCAGGAAGATAAGGTAATTTGGATTTGTTAAAATTCAATCTCCGTCCGAAATTATATAATATAAGATTTCTGGTAAGTTGAGATTTTTTACATTATACTGTTGTTTGTAAATATGTATTTTGTTTGAAATAAAAGAAATAAGACTATCAAAGTATATATTCTTTGGTGTTAATTAATGATAATGTTTTTTTCTTTTGGTAAATGATTATTGGAGACATAGACGGTTTGGGGAGAAACCTAGTACAAACTTTAGCAGCGAAGTGTTTTTAATGCATAGACTACAAAGCAACCTTTGCTAAGCGCGTTAATCCAAAAACAAAACTTCTCCTTTTCATGAAAATGCAGTTAAGTTATGCACCACTCCTCATGAAAATATATATACAGACAAATGTAGTGTGACTATCTCCATTTCCTTCCTCCCTACGTTGATTTTGGAGATAAAGAAAGTTAAATAATTGTTTTATGAGCTAGGGTATTCTGAAATATGCAATAACTAAAGAAGAAAAGTAAACAGTTGGTTTTGGGATAACAAAGAAGATCAATCAATAAGTGTAACGCCCCGACCGCCCACGACTAATGGGTCACCCACGCCCGTTTTCTCGGTCTGTGGGTCTCATTCCATCCGACGGTCGGTCGTTAGTTTTCCAAGGCTCGAAATCATTGTTTACTGACCCTGCAATCAACACCCGATATTTTTCCGTGTTTTGGCCTCACTTACACGGTATCGCGGATCACTTTCCGATAGGTCACTCATACTTCCACTACTCCAGCTCAAGCACGCTTAATTCTGGAGTTCTAAACGGATGTGTGACGGAAAATGTAAGTCAACTTTGGTGACATAGGTAGCCAAATCAATTCTCTTAAGCCTTTTCACATATCACAACTCGGGATGTTACAATTCATCCGTTCTCAAAGAACTCAACGTCCTCGTTGCACCTCACGACAGGTCTCAAGACGTCTCTCAGGTCAGAACTGAGACGGCTAACCAGCTCTAATACCACTTATAACGCTCCGACCGCCCACGGCTAATGGGCCATCCACGCCCGCTCTCTCGGCCCATGGGCCCCATCCCATCCGACGGTCGGTCGTTAATTTTCCAAGGCTCAAAATCATTGTTTACTGACCCTGCAATCATCACCCGACCTTTTTCCGTGCTTTGGCCTCACTTACACGGTATCGCGAATCACATGGACCCTGGTGAAAGGTGGAGCTGGCTCAGCCACTGCCATGGACAATGTTACTTTGCTGTGCATTAATACATACATTATTAGACAATTACTCGAAGTAATACGGCAAACATATCAAACCTAGTTTATATTGCGTTATGAAATTATCTGGTTGTTGATGAGACTTGATTATTTGAATAATTAGAGATAAATCGTTATAACTATCATATTAAGCTGAATTCACCTTAGTTATTTGAGTTTGGAATGACAATTGAGTTGATCTTTATACTAGAACCCGAACATTTTAGTTTTTAAATCTATGAAATCTGCAAGGCATACTAGTACACTATTCCCTCTAATTTTAAATAATACATATTTTAGAATTTTCATATTTATTAAGAAAAATATATTAAAATTTTTATTAATGCAGAGTTTTTTGAAATTTTATATTTCTTATATTTTTAAACCAATAAAATTTCAAGAAATTTAATTAATGGTTTTGAAACACATAATTTATTATTAGTTGACAAAAATTACATTGAGAATATAAAAAAAATATATCTTATTGAAATAATTTTTTTTCCTAAAATATGTATCTTTCTCAAAAGGAGGGATTATTAGACAACTAGTGATTTTCCGGCGCTACGCGCCGGGTCTGTATATTTTATTTTTACATGAATTTATAATTTATTATATGATCTTAGTAAAAAAATATGTTAAAAATATGAAAATAAAAATATGTTAAAAGAAAATGATATTTTTTCTAATATTTTTGATAGTGATTAATAAACGTAGTATATTAATTTGTTTGAAATTGTTTAGTTCAAAGAGAAATAACATAAGTGGCTATTACTAATTGATTTAATAAAAATAGAATAAAAAGCTGATAGTCGTAACAAAGTTAATTTAGTTAGAAATAAAGCAAAGTTGACATTTTATTTAGAGAACATACTTATATTATTAATTATTAGAATACTTATGATCTATTAAACGTGTATTAATATATGTAGTTCAAAGAATAGAAAGATAGAATAAGTTTCATATTTTATAAATTTTATAAAAAAACATAAGGGTGAAGTATCAACTTTTGGTAAACTAATTGATGAGTATTAATATATACTTTTCAGATTACCACGTTTATTTTTTAAATATGGAGGTGCGAGTTGTATGTGTTAGTTTAGTTTGAAGGCTTCTAAAAATATGTATTTTAAAATAAGAAACATAAATTTATTTTCTATATTAGTTTTGTTATAATGGAAGATTATGTCCGTCTGTTAACGAAATTCTTGTTTGTCTACCCTTATTTGCAAATATCAACGAATCTTGATAAATTTAAATATATTTTTTAGCTAAAAAATATAAATGTTTGGTAAACTCCTCTATTTAATAGACAAATTCTGTTTTAACCGGAGTAGAACATTTCACCAAATCTTCTTACCTTTCCATCAAGCAACAACATATCAACCCAACAGCTTGCCTCTTTCTTAACATTTCAGGCTTGCCAAATTGTTATATCCTAGTCTTAACAACATCTCTATACCGGTTTGTCTTTAACTCTGAACAATGAAACTGGGACTTCGACATGATCTGAAATAGAAAAAGTAAAGGGATTTCCACCCGAGCTCTCACACCGTCTATACATAGGCAATGAAGCTAAGGAAGCATGAATTAAATAAATATTCAATATGAGAGAGTGGGATGAGTGGGATTTCTGGATTCATGAACGGTTACGTCGATTGTGTTAAAGAAGAAGAATCGTAGATGTCCTATTCTCCATCGTCAACATCAAATTCTAAGAAACCATGTGAAACAATGTTTTGAAATTTGATTCGGATACTAAACCAGACGATTTACCGGGTCGTTGGGTCAAATGATCAACCGCTGATTAATATGAATTAAATTTATTATATAATAATATATTAGCAATAAAAAAAATATATAAAAACTAAAGTTAATATTTTAAAATATTTTTTAAACATCAAAATAATATTTTTATAAAATACTACAATTCCATCAAATATTTTTTCTTCGGTTCTTAAATTTTGAATTTTTTACAAAATCTAAATCCGATTAATATGAATTAAATTTTACTGACAAAAAAAAACTGATTTACATTGGGTCACCAAATCTACCGGTTCAACCGCGGATCTGGATCGGATTCAAAACACTGTTATAAACTCGTGGACATTTATGAAAGAAAGTTTAAAAATTCAATGCCTTTCACAATTAACACCAATTTAAACCAATTAAATATAAATTGAGAAAATATTTTAATGGTTAAAAGAGAATGCCACATGGCATTTTTTCTCCCAAGGAGATAAAAAAGTCTACTTTATATATAAAGATTACTTGAAGTAATCGATGTTTATCATTAAACAGTTCTTAAGACAGCGGTATTGTCAGTCCCGCCACAAAACTAGGCTTTCCTCGAGTGGTTTTTGACACATTAACCGAAAACGACGTCATATAAATTCATCACTGTATTGCCGACGCGATTCCACGTTGGCCCAAATCAACAAACATGGGCCCATGTAGTGCTCTACCAATAAACTCCATTACTCCACTATAAATCTTTGGCAAAAGAAAAAAAAACTCGTGACGGGACAAGTTACGTTGACTCTTTAACGTGTCCGTAACTTAAACCACGTGGGACATTATCCAGTTGTCAAATCTGACGGTGTAAGAACGACAATAAACTCTCATCACCGCGTAAGATGATAGGGCTGTCCGTAAATTTCTGGAACTATCTGCCCACGTTCCGAAGCAAAACCCATATCTTGAAAAAATCTATAAAAAGTTAAAAACCATCAAACACGAAGACACCGTCCAAGATCCATAAAGAAAAAGAAAAAAAAAAAGAAAAAATGACGATGAAGTCTTTGATTTGTCTCTCGCTCATCCTCCTCCCTCTCATCGCCGTCGTGGAAGGCAACCTCGGTGGGTGGAAGAATATTGAAAACTTATCAGATCCGAACGTGGTGTCGCTCGCGAAGTATGCGGTTGATGAGCATAACAAGCAGTCGAAAGCGAATCTGGTGTTCGTGAAGATAGTCGAGGGGAAGGAGCAAGTGGTTAGCGGGAAAAAGTACGATCTGAAGATTGCGGCCAAGGATGGTGGTGGTGCGACGAAGAACTACGAGGCTGTGGTGGTGGAAAGGGTGTGGGCTCATTACAGGAGTCTTGAGTCTTTCAAGGCTGTGTAGATCTGATTTGGAATATTGATCTGATATCTATATAGGTTTCCTTGGTTTGAGATTTTGACACTATATGTTGTTGTTTTTTGACATTATATGTTGTTGTTTGGTAATAAAAAGTCTTCTTGATATTAAATAAAAGATCTGTTTTACTTGGAGCTCTGAATCTCTGATTCGAGATTTTGGGGGTTGAATAGATCTATGAGGATGGATGTATGCCGTTGCAGACGCAGGCGGCACACGTGCGTTGTTCGTGACTTTTGGCTTTATCTGTTATTTTTACATTAGAAGAGGCATGAAGAGTGAACGTAAGTGTTAGAGATCTTCAGTTTTGTAGTGACATTTGGGACGAAATATAACATTGATGTGATTTCAGGTTAGGGATGTGTTCCGACCTGAACCTCCTGATATTCAAAAAAAAAGGAAATATTACTCTGAATGAGTGTTGTTGCTTTAGCATGCAGATTGTTTTTTCTTTCACAGATTAGATCGTTTTTATGCTTTCAATCTTCTCTTTATATTAATTATAACATAAGCTCATATAACACGCCAAAATTTATGAGTTTAAAGATATCGGGAAAAAAAATCATTGTAGTGGTTGTAGGCATAAGACAATGAGTTTTTTTCTTCTTGTTATTCTAAAAACATAATATAACCTTGCAATTCTTATATTCGTTTTTCTTTTTTAGAAAATATTAATATGAAATAGCAAAATATTATTTATTATTGATTGTTGATTGGTGACGCAGGAGCCGATGAATCTAAGAAAAACTCTAAAACAATATATGTTTAGACGGCTAAGTAGATAAGATCTTACATTTACAGACGTTTAGCCTAGACTTGCATGGAGCTTCGCATTACCATGTAAATATGTTATGATTAAAGAAAAATATAGGGGTCGGTTGACAAAAAAATAAGAAAATATAGGGGTCTTGAGTTCAAATGAGTAATGTTTTATGCTCCTTTGTTTGTTGTGAAGAATACTAGCTTCAAACAATCTCAGACCGTTTAAAATGGGAGACAAATGAAAGGGTGAATCACTTGATATTATATCCGTGAATAACAACTGATGTATAAATCTGAAACTTTAATGATCTGTGGTTGGACACTCGTACGCTTAAGGTTTAAAGAAATTATTTTCATACAATTGACACAATGTGAAGCCATTAATATTGGTTCCAAAATCACATGCTATTATTGCGTTTTTAATTTTGTATTGAATGAACTAAAAGAAATATAGTTTTCTTAAGATATGAAGGCTTTTGAGGCAGTGGCGGATCCATAAATTTTTTTAACCTGGGTCATAGCTCAACATAATTCTGTACACTAAATCCAAGTAAAACAATTATGATTTCAAATATATAAAAAAAGACAAATATGTGTGCATGCAGAGGTTTGAACTCGAGAAGAAAGGGGGAGAGGGGGTCATTGGGTTCAATCTGTAACCAACTGAGCCAAAATCCCTTACGAAAATAGGCCTACAAATCAAATTTATATATTTAACCTGTGTCATTTGCAACCCCACCCTTTTATGTAGGTCCGGCTCTGAGGACGGATGGGTGAAAGGGAAAGAGTTCGCGGTCTTGACATTGTTACCGCTTTGTGCTGATAGCGTGAGGAACCATGGGTTGCTTGTGAGGGAAGGCGCGATTCCTCCGCTTGCGAGTCTCTCTCAGAACGGCAGCGTCAGTGCTAGAGCTAAATGCAAGGTAATTACCGAGTTGACTTAGCTACGAAACACTGAGAGTCTTGTCTTTATCATATCTTGTTTTCGTTTTACTAGTAGATCCTTGTGATATGGATTCTATAGATAAACAGGCTTATCTTGATGAATTGTCATTGTTTTTTCTTCTACAGGCAGAAATACTTCTGGGTTATCTTAGGGAGCCAAGTAAGGAAGGATGTTCATCAAGCCCTTGAAATGGATTTGCATGGTTCATTTGAATGCACTCCATGTGGACGTTTCCATCAGTCTAGTATGTATATTCTTAGTGTATGTTTTGTATAGCTTCTTTGTGTAGACTGTAAAGACAGATCAATTCTTAGAAAGATTGACTGACTTTTGGTCTTTCTTGTATTGATATGTTAAGCTTAGTTTTTGAGGGTTTCAAAGGAGTGCTATTTGGGTTACAAGTCTAGCAGTATTCAGGTTTTTGGTGTGAAGGTTTCGATTATGCTGATTTTAAGGCAAAAAGCTTGTAGAGTCGGCTAATGTATGTTCAAGAACAAATCAATTTTAATCGATATTTCTTGATCAATTGTTATTAACTCTATCTGGTTCAACTATTGCTTGATCTGTGGAGAGACGGTGGATCCGGTAGATGATTTTTTTGTCGACATATCTAGATCCGCTTATAATATCTTGTCCCACAATAGTAATGGTTAGCGTTGAAACATGAACTTGTCCCAGCTATAGACAATGATAGTACTGCTTCAGAAGGTTAAGACTTCACTTATTAACTTTGATGCTTTGGCTACAAGTAACTTGTCTGGCTTAAGGATGAACCTTCGGTAAATATTTGAGATAAGAACGATTCACTAGAAAATGGTAATGTTTAATTGCTGTGTTTTCTTTTTCAATCTCATAGTCAAAGGTCAAATAACCGTATCTCCTAAAGTTGTGTAGTGTTAGTTAAAAACTGGTATATTTGGACCTGGGCTATTATTGGTATAATTCATTCAAAATTTGTAGTTGCAAGAACAAGTCTTTGCATGAGATGTTGTATTTTCAAGCCAGACAAACACGAAATAATATAAGTAATAAATTGAATTACCTGTCTTTTTTTGCAACAAACTTTGATTAGAAACCTGTCTAATATCAGACTTACTCATCTCTCTTTTTTTTGTTCTATCTTATCATCCTCTTTTTTTTACTAGTCTTCTTCAATATGCAGAAAAAGAAAATAGTTTTGTCTCACAAACGTGAGTACGAATATATGCAGTTTAGTACTTTTGGTTCTTAGAAAATTATGTGCATTGGCTCTCCCTTCCATATATATGCATTCTAAGTCTAACTCATTTTCATTCCTTTGGGCCATTTTGCTGGTCACTATAGCATCTTCGGAATTTCACTAATGATAAATATTCAGATATCAACCAATGATCATGTCTTTTTCTCATATGTCTCCTTTCCTAGGATCAATTTGTGATCGGAGTAGGGTTACAAGTACAACAGACACACCCAAAGAATCAGAGTAAGGTATAACAAAACTTCATCATGATAAGGATTTTTATAGAGTACAAAAGAAGGTAAATTTATGAGATAATTAGTTGTGAAAAGTGCTTTAACCCAATGTTTGCAACTTTTTCATGTTAAACATCATAGCTAATTAGCTATGTGTCGAGGAGTAAATGACATGAAATTTGTTTAAAGACCTAATATTGCATTTCATTCTTCACCATCACAATAAAACACACGTTAATCTTCTTGATAAACATATCCTTAAACAGTTTTGTATCTAATATATCTCAGATAAAAAGTAAAGTAGTCAAAACATTATCGCAATAGCAATTTCTCAAGGAGAATTTTTAGATTCATAACTTTTTTTACTGTTTGTATCAAAACTCTAACAGAGTTATATACAGTTCAACACAAACATTTTCTTACTTTAAGGTGGAAAGAAACTAAAATGATAATGTCAAGAGTGGGATTTGAACCCACGCCCTTTCGGACCCGCACCTGAAGCGGGCGCCTTAGACCAACTCGGCCATCTTGACTTTCTTAAGTTCCTTCACAAATATTTAATTGAACTGTTTCTCTTTGGTCTCGCTCGAATAGGAACAGTCTACTGCCACTGCGTCTAAGTTGAAATCTACATCGTAATTCTCTTGTCACGCTTGAATGGTGATCTTCTTTGGGAAGATGAACTAAGTAGGTGGTCAAGCTTCTAGAACTCCCAGCTACGAAATACTAGCTTCGAGTTGGATCCAAAAAAGGGGGGATTACGTGGTGTTTGCCAAAGGAGACGCGAGCTGAGGAGAATGGAGAGTGCGGGAGTTAAAAAAGATCCAGGTTCTAGCCAATATCGAATTATATGGAGAAGTTCACAGGTTTGTGTCTCCAACCGATGCTTTAGTAATTCAGACACAAGTTTCGGTTTGGATGATTAACGTGAACGATGGTCTTGAGATTCGATTCAGTAAGAGCACATTTGGGTAATAAATGTAATTGGTTGGTCCAACTCATTTATTTGGCGAATGTAAATGGGTCAGAAGGCGACATCACGTTAGAATAGTGATAGGATAGGGTCAAATACCACAAGAGACTGCCGTGGTTAAGATTATCTTCATGTCTTGATTCTATTTATTTTCTAAAGCGCCTAGCCGTCCCTTTGATGGTGTGAGGTCATATAATAAGTTATGGTGGTGTGTAATCAAGGTCAAAATTTCCTTTGTTTACCCTTTTAGAAATTGTTGTTCTGATCGTTGTCACATCGTACTAAGACCATCTCTAATAGTTCACTATATTTTCTACTCTAAAATAGAATGACTCTATGATAAAGATAAAATTTGCTCCAATGGTACTCAATTTAGAGTAGAAAATAGAGTGATTGAACAAAAAAACAATTTACTCAATATTTGGAGTAAACATATTTTCACTCTATTATAGAGTGAGAAATAGAGTGTCATTGGAGTATTTTTTACTCTAAACTCTATTTTAGAGTGAAAAATAGAGTGAAGTTGGAGATGCTCTAAAGCGAGTGAAATATAATCGATCATTCATTAATATACATTAAAATATACTCCCTCTATACCATTTTAAGTGATGTTTAAGGTTTTTACACAATTATTAAGAAAATACAAAATTTTATGCACTTTATCTTGGTTATATAAAAATCACATTAAATAAAATAAGTTTAACCAATAACAAAATAGTACATGATTTTGTAATTGGTCACAAAATTTGAATGACATTTAATTTTACCTAAAATAGTGAGAACATCACATATTATGGACCAAAATAAAAATCTTAGAACTTCACTTAAAGTGGAACAGAGGGAGGAACAAAATTGTGGGACCTTGTAAATCCATTTGCTTCCAGTCACTTTCTTGCTAGCGGGATAGATAAGTGGAATCCAATGGGTGGTCGATAGTTTCAAGAGCTTGAGTCTTCGGTTTGTGCGACAATTATGAGTCAGCAAATAAAACTAACTATGAAAAACTCATCTACACAAGAAATTCAAAGTAAAGTTCAACCGCTAAGTCTTTGAGACTTAGTATTCTCTTTTTTTTTGTGACAAAAAAAAGTATTCTCTTTTTAACTTTTGTTTTATGCAAATAATTAGATCACCACTTCACTTCCTATTTGATATATAGAAACAAAGTAACGTGAACGACTTTGCCATTATCTTTTCCATTGTGCATTTGCTTCCAAAGTTTGTAGGAATGTTTAGTTCCATTTGTCTATATAAATCAAAAAGCCAAAAAGAAAAGACATAAATTTGTCTGAAAATTTGCCTGAAAGTTTATAGTTGTGTTCTAAGTTCTATTTTGCAAGTGTTTTTTGATCAACAATTATAATCTGCAACAGAGGTTTATCAAAACACAATAACTTATAGCTAAAAAAATGTGACAACAGTAGCAGCCTATCATACAAAATCCAGTAAAGATAAAAAATATTATATTAGAAGGACTAGATATTGATTAAATATTTCAGTGCTAAGGGTTGCAAATCCGTCGTCGTTGAGACACAAATTTATAGAATAAACTAGTAAGTTGGAAGCAACCATAAGCTTTCTGAGTTTAATATGAGAAAACGATTGTTTAAAATTGGATTAGTGTTGAAGTAAACGCAATGCCTACAAGGATGTAAAACATAGTAGATAAGGCTCAGTTCAGCGGGATTATCGACATAGAAACGAATCCTCCAATTGAAAGAAACGCCTAGTTCCGGTCTGTTGAGCTTGAATATTTCCGAGTCGTCACTGCCTTTGAGATTATCAATAAACTAAATAAATGTCCTAAGAACCAGTAATTGACAAGTTATTGCAAAAAAAAAAGGATTTTAAATTAATGATACGTTTGACCAAAATTTTTTTTTAATGAGATGTAGGTGTCATGGCCGGTCCCAAACGGTAAAGGCAGCAACGCCGCTCCGCAAGGCGATGGAATATGAGACCCTTAGTGCGATGCTTCTGACGGAGAAGCCCTTTAAGCTCCTTCTACGTCTTCCGCTGCCTTTTTTGTTTCTTTGTGACGTTAACTTTTAGGGTTATGCAACCATCACTGTTTTTGTTGCCCCTTGTCAAGTAATCGATTTCTTGGAGAGGAAATCGCGTCACGCTTCATAAAAGACATTCTAAATAAACAAAAGGACATCTATAGGTTCGTAACCGAGAGAGAAGAGTTTCAACAGAAGAACGAAGTTCGATGATGACAAATGGCAATGTGCGTAGGCGGTATTTATATGAAATACGCGAAAACCCTAATTAATTTCTGTGATTTGAAGACTTAAACGTTTAAACCCACACTAGTGAATGGGCCCGTTCAAAATGCGGTCCATAAAAGAGAACAAAAATATAAAACCAAAAACCTTGTGCTTTCATTGAGAGTTGAACTCAAGACCTCCCGCTTACTAAACGGGTGCTCTAACCAACTGAGCTATGAAAGCTTGGCGACGTGATTTGTTACAAGTAGCAATCTATTTATAAACGTCTGATAGCACATGGTTCTGTTGCATGCACCAACTCATATTTGTTTGTATTTTTTTTTGAACTTAACCAACTCATTTTTTTTTGAACTTACCCATTCTACATCAGTCCTCACTCCACTTGGCATTGGCTCTACTCTGGAATATTTGGTGCAAAATTAAAATTTTGACATGTTTTTTTCCACCTTATAGTCCTCGCTCAGCTCTGCACCTAACTTATTTCTTTGATAAAGATACACGCTCCGTTTTACTATTTCTTCTAAAACTTTACTATGTTTTTTTTTTCCAAGGTAAATAAATCTTAGCACTGGATACAGTTCAGACTTTGTAAGTTTTTTTGTTGATTAAGAATTTTTACTTTCCAAAATAAAAAAAATGAATGATGTCATAGATTTTCATTTGTGTTTTGAAAACAAACAAAAATTTTGAATTTCTAAATAAAATAAAAAATCTAAGAATTATCTCAAAATAGGTTCACTTTTACAAAAACTAATTGATGAAGTTCTCATTCAACTTGTGAACTCTAATAAAGTTGGAATCCTCGTACCCTAAAAGAAGATAATTAGTTAGTAGATTATTTGAATGCAGGCTTGTGGAAAGAGCTAACTAAATGATATAATTGGTACCCTAAGAATTATCTCTCAATGTTGCTGACATATACAAGAGTTAAAGAGTGCTGACTCAATTAATACATGCAAATAAGTTTAGATGTGACTGACAATTTTCCTATACATGATAAAAAAAATTATAGACAATTTTAGTTGTATCCGTTTACCTTTCAAAATAAAAAAAAATTATTCTAAAATTATATAAATATTTATGTAATAATATTTAATTTAATATATATTTTTATTTATTTATGGTCACCGCTAAAATTATTTTCTAAATCCGCCACCGATACTATCAATCGTTGTATCGCAAGATTTATCTCTGAAACATGTAATACTATATATGATTGCATTTGAACATATCATCACCACCTTCGAGACTACTTAAACGAGCTTAAGAGCATACCGACCAGAAAAGGTTATATATACATTTTTATAAATTTAAAAAAAAAATGCGGAGGAGAAATTTTATGAATTTTAGAGACGCAGAGACGTATCAACGTCGTCGTGTCGATCAGTCCCAACCACCTTCGTCTTGTCGTCATTATTTGTCCAGTGATGACAAAAGCTAGGCTTAACAATGGAATCAGAGGTGGAGTTAGGGCATAAGGAGAGGGAGAGGAGCTGCTGTGACGAGGATGTTTGAGAGTTTAGAGGTAGAAACTGGAAGAAATCAAAACTCGCGGGTTGGGTGAAATATTGTAAGATTTTGTTGTCTTGGTGGTTAGGTTTAGGGTTAAGGAGCTCTCGCTCAGCTCTTAACTCTCGCGTTCTCTGAAGTTTTCTGAATCTTTCTTGAAGCAACACGATTGAAGACTGGATTACCATTTGTTCCTTTCGGTCTCTTGCAAGTGAACTCCTGACGTACAAGTATAATATGAGCGTGGAGAGTGTGTTTCTATAGGGTATGGGGTCATGTTTCGTATGTTTGTGTCTATTTATATATGGAGGAAAAGGGTCGATACATTCTTATTATTTAATCTGCATGAGAATATAATTAATAACTATAGGGTTGTTGAATATTTCGACGAAATCCGAAAGGAAGAGAATCAGGAGTAAAGTTGGAAGATAACAAGAGGAAGAAGGCAAAAAGGATATTCTAAGGATTGTAAAAAAGATAATGTATAATGTGTTCAGTGTTAAAAAAAATATGTGTTGAGTGGAGGCTTGCATATTTGAATTTCTTTTTTACGGCAACAAAAGATAAGAAGTTGGCCAAAGTAGAAGATGGTTGTGAGGAAAATGACAAGAAGAATGTTTAAAGGGAAGCACATGGATTTTGTTTGTGTGATTATTGAGTGATATAAACCCCCTTTATTCATGCATCCCACTTAACTCCCCCTAAGGGCTCTTTTTCTAATGGAAGCTTTATCATTTCCCACTAATCTAGACTATATAAAATCGTCTTGCTAATGCTTGAACTGGATCTAGATTTTATATATAATTGTCTTGTTAATGCTTGAATCGATCTTATATATTGATATGTTTAATCGTAGATTTTGTCAAGGTAAATACTATTAGACAGAAGCCCACAGAAGAAATATGAAGCCCAATGTAATGAATTTAAGCCCATGTGTTTAGGGTTTGTTGCAAGAGAAGTTTCATATAAATATGTGTAATGAAAGTAATGGAAGTAACTTTGGCTGCGCTTCTAGCAGCCTCTCTTTCTCATATTTTATGAATCAAAAGAACTCTTTAATCTCTTGAAGACAATCAACAAGTTCTTTCCTTTGTTTATCTTTCTTGCACAATAAAGCTCTATGAGCTATGTTTTGTCTCTTTAGTTTGTGTCTCAATAAAGCTTCTATAACACAAATCTCTCTTATTCTCAAACACTATCATGGTATCAGAGCACCAGGGAGTAAATCCTTGGATCTATGGGTTTTATTTTTCACCACATTCCAACGTACGACCATCCTCTCACTAAAGCTCCAAACTTGCCTTGTGACCAAGGGAAAGCCTTTTACCACGTCTTCATCAAGCTGCTGTCGTGTCTCTGCCAGAGATTTCGTTAACATGACTCCTGGGAGAAGCTGTCAACAGAGTAAAGCCGAGCTGTGTTTCAATAAGTTATCACAGCCATATCTTATCAATGGTAATCTCTGGACTTTCTTCAAGGAACAAACGTTTTGTCATAGTTTAAGAGGGATATTGGTTGGCTCGTTTTAGATTCATAGTTATGGAAGCTTGACAGTGAATGAGTAGGATATGGTTGATTTTTGAAATGATGGGCTGTGGTTGCAAGTTTCTGGTTTTCTTTTTGTGGCTAGCACACAAGGTGCTCGACAGAATGACAAAGAGAATAGCTGGGTTATAGAAATGCAGAAGTTTTGGTGGCAGATGGATAGGAAATAGAATTGAGGTTTAGGCTGTTGTAGGATGGGTGTTCTCTTTGGCAGTGAGTTAGCTTAGTCTAGTTAGGAGGATTAAAAAAAAAAAAATCCCCAACTTGTTGTGAGATAAATAGGTCAAAAGAACCTCAAGATGTT
>NW_026615534.1:0-52729 GCF_000801105.2 Raphanus sativus | reverse complement strand
AAATCATGAAGATAATGGCATATGTCCGAACAGGCAAATCTAGAATCATCTGGATAGAAGATATTGATATGATTCCAGATCATGTCAAGAAGAACAAGGACCAACCAGCTGAAGAAGAAGATGCCTTAGACCTTTCTAAAGGTCCCATGACTCGTGCAAGATCAAAGAAGCTCAAGGAAGCTATTGGAGGCTTAATCAGAAAGTCTTTGAAGAAAGAAAGTCTTGAAGGAAGCTTGATACTTCAAGACCCACTCATCACCATTCAAGTCATCATACCATCAAGCTGAGTATCATCTAGGCTAGCAAGAGAAGTGTGCTCTTTTCCTGTCTTAGTTTTTGTCCCATTGGGTTTTGCTAAGATAGGTTTTTAACGAGGCCTTGTCTTGCTATTTCAAATCACCTAGTATGATACTCTCGGACCAGACTACATTATGTATCTTATTCTATCTTAGACTATGCTTTTTATTTCGTTTACACAAGTCAAAGGGAGCCTGTTCCTTTATGACTAGTAGTTGTTTCCGAGACCTTGTGCATGTACAAGGTTCTCACTATATATTCTGGTCGAAGCAAGTCTAATAAGATCATCATCTTTAACCTAAAAACCTTTCTCTTCTCTTATTGCTATCAACAAGAGTTCGAGAGTTCTGGTGTGTCATATCCAGAGTCTAAGGACTTCTCCTTTAGTGTGTCATATCTAAAGTAGTTGTCTAGGAGTATCAAAGAGTCATCCGCATCTCTTTGTGTCACCAATCGCATCCACAAGCCTTGGAAGATTGAGTTTTGATTCATCTTTGCAAGGATCTATCCAATATCATCCAGAGTTCATCCTAGGGTCGTGTTAAGTGGTATCAGAGCAGCTCTGGATAGGGAAGTTTCGATCTTTTGCTATTTTCAAATAAGAACCCTTCAACTTCTTTTGAATCCGTCAATCGATCTGTGTTCTTTGTTGTGTTATTTCACTAGATCTGTTCGTTTCAATATCTATTGTTGTTGTTTGAATCAAATCCTGATAGATCTAAGAAGTTTCATCATATTTGATCTTGATCTGTTTCGATTTCGTGTGATAAAAGTTATCAAGTTTTGATCTTTTCAAATTGTGTTGCCTTAGATCGCAAGTTTTTCCTTTTATTCAAAGTTGTTTCCTTTTTAAATTTTCTTGAACATCTTACTTGTTTAGATTGTTTCTTTGTCTCAGGTACCAATGGGGAACGAGACAGATGAGGAAGCAGAACTTGTAAGAAAAAGTAAGCTACTAAGGGAGGAGATGACAGAACAGTTGAAGCAAACTCTGATCACTACTGTGGCTGATATGATCAAGACTAGCATCACGGGTCTTCGTGATGAGATAAGACAAGAGCTACGACAAGCTACTGGTCAGGGCCATAGTAATGAATCTAGAAGAGACAGAAGAGGTCAGAGTCCACATAATCATCCTGAACCAAGGAGAGATCGTAGAGAACATGCTGAATCTCATGAAACAGACAACTACTATGAGCGTCACCGGTCTGAACTCAGTGGATCTTCTTCATCAAGAGGTAGTAGGAGAAGGCAGAGACGTGATCATGATGAAAGAAGGACTCAGAGAGATGAGTTCAATGGATTAAAGATCAAAATCCCTCCTTTTCATGGCAAGGTTGATCCGGATGCTTACTTGGAGTGGGAGAAGAAGATTGAACTAGTCTTCAATTGCAAACACTACACCAGCGCTCAAAGAATCCAAATTGCAGCTACTGAGTTCCATGACTATGCCTTGAGTTGGTGGGATCAATTGGTAACTAGTAGAAGACTCAACCAAGAGTATCCAGTTGAATCTTGGCAAGAGATGAAGTCTCTTATGCGCAAGAGGTTTGTGCCTAACCATTACCACAGAGATCTACATCAGAAACTAAGAAGACTCACGCAAGGTTCCAAGACTGTTGAGGAGTATTATCAAGAGCTAGAGTTGCTGATGTTGAGAGCTAGTATTTCAGAGGACAGAGAAGCTACTATGGCAAGATTCCTTGGAGGGCTAAACCGTGAGATACAAGACAATGTTGAGATGCAACACTATGTGGAGATAGAAGAGATGTTGCATAAAGCTATCTTGGTGGAACAGCAGCTTAAGAGAAAGGGTCACTCACGTGGTAGCTTTGGTTCCACACGATTCCAACATTCAAAAGAAGATAAGTCTAGCTTCCAAAAAGAGAGTAAGCCTCAGCCTAAAGAAGAACCGAAACCTGCTAGCATCTACAACAAAGATAAAAGCAAGGTTGAAACAACTAGTTCAAGAGCCAGAGATGTCAAGTGCTTCAAGTGTCAAGGTCGTGGTCACTATGCCAATGAATGTACCAACAAAAGGGTAATGATACTGCTTGATAATGGCGAGTTTGAATCTGAAGCTGAGAAAGAAGATCATACTAAGGATCAGTCTGAAGAAGAGTATGAAGAAGAGCCGGTCAATGGGAGGTTACTAGTGGCAAGGAGAAACCTTAGTCTTCAAACTAAGACCGAAGAGCTTGAGCAAAGAGAGAACCTATTCTACACACGGTGCTTGGTACAAGGAAAGGTCTGCAGCCTCATAGTTGATGGTGGTAGTTGTGTCAACGTTGCGAGTGAAACCATGGTTCAAAAGCTTGGATTAAAGGTTCAGAAACATCCAAAACCCTATAGACTCCAGTGGCTCAATGATGAGGGCGAGATGAAGGTCTCTGATCAGGTTCTAGTTCCCTTATCCATTGGAAAATATGAGGATGAGATCTTGTGTGACATTTTGCCTATGGAAGCAAGTCACATACTGCTGGGAAGGCCTTGGCAATCTGACAGACGTGTAGTTCATGATGGCTTTACCAACAAGCACTCCTTTGAGTTTAAAGGCAGAAAGACAGTACTAGTGCCACTATCTCCAAAAGAAGTACATCAAGATCAGCTGCAGCTTCAAAAGAAAAAGGAGATTGATCTTAAACCGACTCAAACCAAGCAACACAACTTCTATGCCAAAACTGGTGATATCAAGAGATCTCTTCACTCTAATCAATCTATTCTCTTATTCATCTACAAAGAATCTCTCTTGAATCTAACTGATTTTGCACCGGTGTACCCGAGTGAGATGTTGTCTCTTTTGCAGGAATATGATGATGTGTTTCCAGATGATAGTCCTACAGGGTTGCCACCAATACGTGGGATTGAGCATCAGATTGACTTTGTACCTGGATCCACACTTCCTAACCGACCTGCTTACAGAACCAATCCAGTAGAAACCAAAGAGCTACAAAGACAAGTAGATGAGTTGATGGAGAAGGGTCACATCCGAGAGAGCATGAGTCCTTGTGCTGTTCCTGTCTTACTAGTACCCAAGAAGGATGGGAGCTGGCGCATGTGTGTTGATTGTAGAGCAATCAACAATATCACGGTGAAGTATCGACACCCTATTCCTAGACTTGATGATATGCTTGATGAATTGCATGGTTCTAGCATCTTTTCTAAAATTGATTTAAAGAGTGGCTATCATCAGATTAGGATGCAAGAAGGTGATGAATGGAAAACTGCATTTAAAACTAAACATGGATTGTATGAGTGGTTAGTTATGCCATTCGGATTGACAAATGCACCTAGTACATTCATGAGGTTGATGAATCATGTGCTTAGATCATTCATAGGTTCATTTGTTGTAGTTTACTTTGATGACATCCTTGTCTACAGCAAGAGTTTAGAAGAGCATATAGTTCATCTTAGGTCTGTTCTTGATGTTTTGAGAAAGGAAAAGCTTTATGCTAACCTTAAGAAATGCACCTTTTGTACGGATAACTTGGTCTTTTTAGGCTTTGTTGTGAGTGCAGATGGAGTTAAGGTTGATCAAGAAAAGATAAGAGCCATACAAGAGTGGCCCATTCCTAAGACAATCAGTGAGGTCCGGAGCTTTCATGGTCTTGCTGGCTTCTACAGAAGATTTGTAAGGGATTTCAGCACTCTTGCAGCCCCACTAACCGAAATCATCAAGAAGGACGTAGGCTTTAAATGGGAAGAAGCACAAGAAGCCGCCTTTCAATGCCTAAAAGAGAAGCTTACTAATGCTCCCCTTCTTATACTTCCAGATTTTAATAAAACTTTTGAGATAGAATGTGATGCTTCCGGTATAGGTATTGGTGCTGTCTTGATGCAGGATAAGAGACCTATAGCTTACTTCAGTGAGAAGCTCGGAGGAGCTACACTCAACTATGCAACATATGACAAGGAGTTGTATGCACTTGTGAGGGCTCTACAAACTTGGCAACACTACCTTTGGCCTAAGGAGTTTGTGATACACACGGATCATGAGTCTCTTAAGTACTTAAAGGGTCAAAACAAACTCAGCAAGAGACACGCCAGATGGGTTGAGTTTATAGAAACATTTCCTTATGTCATCAAGTACAAACAAGGTAAAGAAAACATAGTTGCTGATGCTCTCTCCCGAAGGTATGTTCTCTTAAACACTCTAGATGCTAAACTCTTAGGATTTGAGCAATTCAAAGAGATGTATGAAACTGATCTTGACTTTAAAGAAGCTTATCTATCTTGTGAAAAGATTGCTAAAGGTCACTACTTTAGGCATGAAGGATATTTGTTTTATGATAATCGCCTATGTGTACCTAACTGTTCTATGAGAGAGTTGTTTACTAGGGAAGCTCACGGAGGAAGCTTAATGGGACACTTTGGTATTGCCAAGACTCTTAAGGTTTTGCAGGATCATTTCTTTTGGCCTCACATGAAGAAAGATGTAGAGAAGATATGCCAAAGATGTGCAACTTGCAAACAAGCTAAGTCCAAAGTTCAGTCTCATGGTTTGTATACTCCTCTCCCTATTCCTTATCACCCATGGAATGACATTTCTATGGATTTTATTGTTGGATTGCCTAGGACTAGAACCGGAAAGGATTCAATCTTTGTAGTTGTTGATAGGTTCTCCAAAATGGCTCACTTTATTGCTTGTCACAAAACTGATGATGCATTGCATGTTTCTAATTTGTTCTTTAAAGAGATAGTTCGTTTGCATGGCATGCCTAAGACCATTGTTTCAGATAGAGATGCTAAATTCCTTAGTTACTTTTGGAAAACTTTGTGGTCTAAGCTAGGAACTAAGTTGTTGTTTTCTACTACATGTCATCCGCAAACTGATGGTCAAACTGAGGTAGTGAATAGAACATTAGGAGCTCTCTTGCGTGCATTCATCAAAAAGAATTTGAAGTCTTGGGAAGAACATTTGCCTCATTGTGAATTTGCATACAATCATGCTGTGCATTCTGCTTCTAAGTTTTCACCCTTTGAAATTGTTTATGGGTTCAATCCCACTTCTCCTTTGGATCTAATGCCTTTACCTGAGTGTGCTAGAGTTAGCTTTGATGGAAAAAGAAAGGCCGAGATGGTGCAGGAGATCCATAAGCAAGCACGCCACAACATTGAAGAGAAAACAAAGTTGTATGCTAAGCATGCAAACAAAGGCAGACGTGAGATGATCTTTGAAGAAGGAGATCTTGTTTGGGTTCACCTTAGAAAAGAAAGATTTCCAAACGAGAGGAAGTCCAAGCTAATGCCAAGGATTGATGGACCATTTGAGATCGTGAAGAAGCTTAGCAACAATGCCTACAAGCTTGATCTAAAGGGAAGGTATGATGTGAGTAATAGTTTTAATGTTGCTGATTTGGTTCCTTTTATTGCAGATGATCCAGATTTGAGGACAAATCCTTTTCAAGAGGGAGGGAATGATATGATTCCAGATCATGTCAAGAAGAACAAGGACCAACCAGCTGAAGAAGAAGATGCCTTAGACCTTTCTAAAGGTCCCATGACTCGTGCAAGATCAAAGAAGCTCAAGGAAGCTATTGGAGGCTTAATCAGAAAGTCTTTGAAGAAAGAAAGTCTTGAAGGAAGCTTGATACTTCAAGACCCACTCATCACCATTCAAGTCATCATACCATCAAGCTGAGTATCATCTAGGCTAGCAAGAGAAGTGTGCTCTTTTCCTGTCTTAGTTTTTGTCCCATTGGGTTTTGCTAAGATAGGTTTTTAACGAGGCCTTGTCTTGCTATTTCAAATCACCTAGTATGATACTCTCGGACCAGACTACATTATGTATCTTATTCTATCTTAGACTATGCTTTTTATTTCGTTTACACAAGTCAAAGGGAGCCTGTTCCTTTATGACTATTAGTTGTTTCCGAGACCTTGTGCATGTACAAGGCTCTCACTATATATTCTGGTCGAGCAAGTCTAATAAGATCATCATCTTTAACCTAAAAACCTTTCTCTTCTCTTATTGCTATCAACAAGAGTTCGAGAGTTCTGGTGTGTCATATCCAGAGTCTAAGGACTTCTCCTTTAGTGTGTCATATCTAAAGTAGTCGTCTAGGAGTATCAAAGAGTCATCCGCATCTCTTTGTGTCACCAATCGCATCCACAAGCCTTGGAAGATTGAGTTTTGATTCATCTTTGCAAGGATCTATCCAATATCATCCAGAGTTCATCCTAGGGTCGTGTTAGAGATTTATTCAACTTCCTGGTTATTCTCCACTGATTAGTGGTTCCAAATAAAGCTTCTTAGATCGTGGTTCATCCTGGTTTGATAAGAATCATGAAGATATTGCCATATGTCCGAACAGGCTAATCTGGAATCATCTGGATAGAAAGTGGGATATCTTCTTACTCACAACTCCTATGAGATTTATTCAACTTCCTGGTTATTCTCCACTGATTAGTGGTTCCAAATAAAGCTTCTTAGATCGTGGTTCATCCTGGTTTGATAAGAATCATGAAGATATTGCCATATGTCCGAACAGGCTAATCTGGAATCATCTGGATAGAAAGTGGGATATCTTCTTACTCACAACTCCTATGAGATTTATTCAACTTCCTGGTTATTCTCCACTGATTAGTGGTTCCAAATAAAGCTTCTTAGATCGTGGTTCATCCTGGTTTGATAAGAATCATGAAGATATGCCATATGTCCGAACAGGCTAATCTGGAATCATCTGGATAGAAAGTGGGATATCTTCTTACTCACAACTCCTATGAGATTTATTCAACTTCCTGGTTATTCTCCACTGATTAGTGGTTCCAAATAAAGCTTCTTAGATCGTGGTTCATCCTGGTTTGATAAGAATCATGAAGATATTGCCATATGTCCGAACAGGCTAATCTGGAATCATCTGGATAGAAAGTGGGATATCTTCTTACTCACAACTCCTATGAGATTTATTCAACTTCCTGGTTATTCTCCACTGATTAGTGGTTCCAAATAAAGCTTCTTAGATCGTGGTTCATCCTGGTTTGATAAGAATCATGAAGATATTGCCATATGTCCGAACAGGCTAATCTGGAATCATCTGGATAGAAAGTGGGATATCTTCTTACTCACAACTCCTATGAGATTTATTCAACTTCCTGGTTATTCTCCACTGATTAGTGGTTCCAAATAAAGCTTCTTAGATCGTGGTTCATCCTGGTTTGATAAGAATCATGAAGATATTGCCATATGTCCGAACAGGCTAATCTGGAATCATCTGGATAGAAAGTGGGATATCTTCTTACTCACAACTCCTATGAGATTTATTCAACTTCCTGGTTATTCTCCACTGATTAGTGGTTCCAAATAAAGCTTCTTAGATCGTGGTTCATCCTGGTTTGATAAGAATCATGAAGATAATGGCATATGTCCGAACAGGCTAATCTGGAATCATCTGGATAGAAAGTGGGATATCTTCTTACTCACAACTCCTATGAGATTTATTCAACTTCCTGGTTATTCTCCACTGATTAGTGGTTCCAAATAAAGCTTCTTAGATCGTGGTTCATCCTGGTTTGATAAGAATCATGAAGATATTGCCATATGTCCGAACAGGCTAATCTGGAATCATCTGGATAGAAAGTGGGATATCTTCTTACTCACAACTCCTATGAGATTTATTCAACTTCCTGGTTATTCTCCACTGATTAGTGGTTCCAAATAAAGCTTCTTAGATCGTGGTTCATCCTGGTTTGATAAGAATCATGAAGATATTGCCATATGTCCGAACAGGCTAATCTGGAATCATCTGGATAGAAAGTGGGATATCTTCTTACTCACAACTCCTATGAGATTTATTCAACTTCCTGGTTATTCTCCACTGATTAGTGGTTCCAAATAAAGCTTCTTAGATCGTGGTTCATCCTGGTTTGATAAGAATCATGAAGATATTGCCATATGTCCGAACAGGCTAATCTGGAATCATCTGGATAGAAAGTGGGATATCTTCTTACTCACAACTCCTATGAGATTTATTCAACTTCCTGGTTATTCTCCACTGATTAGTGGTTCCAAATAAAGCTTCTTAGATCGTGGTTCATCCTGGTTTGATAAGAATCATGAAGATATTGCCATATGTCCGAACAGGCTAATCTGGAATCATCTGGATAGAAAGTGGGATATCTTCTTACTCACAACTCCTATGAGATTTATTCAACTTCCTGGTTATTCTCCACTGATTAGTGGTTCCAAATAAAGCTTCTTAGATCGTGGTTCATCCTGGTTTGATAAGAATCATGAAGATATTGGCATATGTCCGAACAGGCTAATCTGGAATCATCTGGATAGAAAGTGGGATATCTTCTTACTCACAACTCCTATGAGATTTATTCAACTTCCTGGTTATTCTCCACTGATTAGTGGTTCCAAATAAAGCTTCTTAGATCGTGGTTCATCCTGGTTTGATAAGAATCATGAAGATAATGCCATATGTCCGAACAGGCTAATCTGGAATCATCTGGATAGAAAGTGGGATATCTTCTTACTCACAACTCCTATGAGATTTATTCAACTTCCTGGTTATTCTCCACTGATTAGTGGTTCCAAATAAAGCTTCTTAGATCGTGGTTCATCCTGGTTTGATAAGAATCATGAAGATATTGCCATATGTCCGAACAGGCTAATCTGGAATCATCTGGATAGAAAGTGGGATATCTTCTTACTCACAACTCCTATGAGATTTATTCAACTTCCTGGTTATTCTCCACTGATTAGTGGTTCCAAATAAAGCTTCTTAGATCGTGGTTCATCCTGGTTTGATAAGAATCATGAAGATATTGCCATATGTCCGAACAGGCTAATCTGGAATCATCTGGATAGAAAGTGGGATATCTTCTTACTCACAACTCCTATGAGATTTATTCAACTTCCTGGTTATTCTCCACTGATTAGTGGTTCCAAATAAAGCTTCTTAGATCGTGGTTCATCCTGGTTTGATAAGAATCATGAAGATATTGCCATATGTCCGAACAGGCTAATCTGGAATCATCTGGATAGAAAGTGGGATATCTTCTTACTCACAACTCCTATGAGATTTATTCAACTTCCTGGTTATTCTCCACTGATTAGTGGTTCCAAATAAAGCTTCTTAGATCGTGGTTCATCCTGGTTTGATAAGAATCATGAAGATATTGCCATATGTCCGAACAGGCTAATCTGGAATCATCTGGATAGAAAGTGGGATATCTTCTTACTCACAACTCCTATGAGATTTATTCAACTTCCTGGTTATTCTCCACTGATTAGTGGTTCCAAATAAAGCTTCTTAGATCGTGGTTCATCCTGGTTTGATAAGAATCATGAAGATATTGCCATATGTCCGAACAGGCTAATCTGGAATCATCTGGATAGAAAGTGGGATATCTTCTTACTCACAACTCCTATGAGATTTATTCAACTTCCTGGTTATTCTCCACTGATTAGTGGTTCCAAATAAAGCTTCTTAGATCGTGGTTCATCCTGGTTTGATAAGAATCATGAAGATATTGCCATATGTCCGAACAGGCTAATCTGGAATCATCTGGATAGAAAGTGGGATATCTTCTTACTCACAACTCCTATGAGATTTATTCAACTTCCTGGTTATTCTCCACTGATTAGTGGTTCCAAATAAAGCTTCTTAGATCGTGGTTCATCCTGGTTTGATAAGAATCATGAAGATATTGCCATATGTCCGAACAGGCTAATCTGGAATCATCTGGATAGAAAGTGGGATATCTTCTTACTCACAACTCCTATGAGATTTATTCAACTTCCTGGTTATTCTCCACTGATTAGTGGTTCCAAATAAAGCTTCTTAGATCGTGGTTCATCCTGGTTTGATAAGAATCATGAAGATAATGGCATATGTCCGAACAGGCTAATCTGGAATCATCTGGATAGAAAGTGGGATATCTTCTTACTCACAACTCCTATGAGATTTATTCAACTTCCTGGTTATTCTCCACTGATTAGTGGTTCCAAATAAAGCTTCTTAGATCGTGGTTCATCCTGGTTTGATAAGAATCATGAAGATATTGCCATATGTCCGAACAGGCTAATCTGGAATCATCTGGATAGAAAGTGGGATATCTTCTTACTCACAACTCCTATGAGATTTATTCAACTTCCTGGTTATTCTCCACTGATTAGTGGTTCCAAATAAAGCTTCTTAGATCGTGGTTCATCCTGGTTTGATAAGAATCATGAAGATATTGCCATATGTCCGAACAGGCTAATCTGGAATCATCTGGATAGAAAGTGGGATATCTTCTTACTCACAACTCCTATGAGATTTATTCAACTTCCTGGTTATTCTCCACTGATTAGTGGTTCCAAATAAAGCTTCTTAGATCGTGGTTCATCCTGGTTTGATAAGAATCATGAAGATATTGCCATATGTCCGAACAGGCTAATCTGGAATCATCTGGATAGAAAGTGGGATATCTTCTTACTCACAACTCCTATGAGATTTATTCAACTTCCTGGTTATTCTCCACTGATTAGTGGTTCCAAATAAAGCTTCTTAGATCGTGGTTCATCCTGGTTTGATAAGAATCATGAAGATATTGCCATATGTCCGAACAGGCTAATCTGGAATCATCTGGATAGAAAGTGGGATATCTTCTTACTCACAACTCCTATGAGATTTATTCAACTTCCTGGTTATTCTCCACTGATTAGTGGTTCCAAATAAAGCTTCTTAGATCGTGGTTCATCCTGGTTTGATAAGAATCATGAAGATATTGCCATATGTCCGAACAGGCTAATCTGGAATCATCTGGATAGAAAGTGGGATATCTTCTTACTCACAACTCCTATGAGATTTATTCAACTTCCTGGTTATTCTCCACTGATTAGTGGTTCCAAATAAAGCTTCTTAGATCGTGGTTCATCCTGGTTTGATAAGAATCATGAAGATATTGCCATATGTCCGAACAGGCTAATCTGGAATCATCTGGATAGAAAGTGGGATATCTTCTTACTCACAACTCCTATGAGATTTATTCAACTTCCTGGTTATTCTCCACTGATTAGTGGTTCCAAATAAAGCTTCTTAGATCGTGGTTCATCCTGGTTTGATAAGAATCATGAAGATATTGCCATATGTCCGAACAGGCTAATCTGGAATCATCTGGATAGAAAGTGGGATATCTTCTTACTCACAACTCCTATGAGATTTATTCAACTTCCTGGTTATTCTCCACTGATTAGTGGTTCCAAATAAAGCTTCTTAGATCGTGGTTCATCCTGGTTTGATAAGAATCATGAAGATATTGCCATATGTCCGAACAGGCTAATCTGGAATCATCTGGATAGAAAGTGGGATATCTTCTTACTCACAACTCCTATGAGATTTATTCAACTTCCTGGTTATTCTCCACTGATTAGTGGTTCCAAATAAAGCTTCTTAGATCGTGGTTCATCCTGGTTTGATAAGAATCATGAAGATATTGCCATATGTCCGAACAGGCTAATCTGGAATCATCTGGATAGAAAGTGGGATATCTTCTTACTCACAACTCCTATGAGATTTATTCAACTTCCTGGTTATTCTCCACTGATTAGTGGTTCCAAATAAAGCTTCTTAGATCGTGGTTCATCCTGGTTTGATAAGAATCATGAAGATATTGCCATATGTCCGAACAGGCTAATCTGGAATCATCTGGATAGAAAGTGGGATATCTTCTTACTCACAACTCCTATGAGATTTATTCAACTTCCTGGTTATTCTCCACTGATTAGTGGTTCCAAATAAAGCTTCTTAGATCGTGGTTCATCCTGGTTTGATAAGAATCATGAAGATATTGCCATATGTCCGAACAGGCTAATCTGGAATCATCTGGATAGAAAGTGGGATATCTTCTTACTCACAACTCCTATGAGATTTATTCAACTTCCTGGTTATTCTCCACTGATTAGTGGTTCCAAATAAAGCTTCTTAGATCGTGGTTCATCCTGGTTTGATAAGAATCATGAAGATATTGCCATATGTCCGAACAGGCTAATCTGGAATCATCTGGATAGAAAGTGGGATATCTTCTTACTCACAACTCCTATGAGATTTATTCAACTTCCTGGTTATTCTCCACTGATTAGTGGTTCCAAATAAAGCTTCTTAGATCGTGGTTCATCCTGGTTTGATAAGAATCATGAAGATATTGCCATATGTCCGAACAGGCTAATCTGGAATCATCTGGATAGAAAGTGGGATATCTTCTTACTCACAACTCCTATGAGATTTATTCAACTTCCTGGTTATTCTCCACTGATTAGTGGTTCCAAATAAAGCTTCTTAGATCGTGGTTCATCCTGGTTTGATAAGAATCATGAAGATATTGCCATATGTCCGAACAGGCTAATCTGGAATCATCTGGATAGAAAGTGGGATATCTTCTTACTCACAACTCCTATGAGATTTATTCAACTTCCTGGTTATTCTCCACTGATTAGTGGTTCCAAATAAAGCTTCTTAGATCGTGGTTCATCCTGGTTTGATAAGAATCATGAAGATATTGCCATATGTCCGAACAGGCTAATCTGGAATCATCTGGATAGAAAGTGGGATATCTTCTTACTCACAACTCCTATGAGATTTATTCAACTTCCTGGTTATTCTCCACTGATTAGTGGTTCCAAATAAAGCTTCTTAGATCGTGGTTCATCCTGGTTTGATAAGAATCATGAAGATATTGCCATATGTCCGAACAGGCTAATCTGGAATCATCTGGATAGAAAGTGGGATATCTTCTTACTCACAACTCCTATGAGATTTATTCAACTTCCTGGTTATTCTCCACTGATTAGTGGTTCCAAATAAAGCTTCTTAGATCGTGGTTCATCCTGGTTTGATAAGAATCATGAAGATATTGCCATATGTCCGAACAGGCTAATCTGGAATCATCTGGATAGAAAGTGGGATATCTTCTTACTCACAACTCCTATGAGATTTATTCAACTTCCTGGTTATTCTCCACTGATTAGTGGTTCCAAATAAAGCTTCTTAGATCGTGGTTCATCCTGGTTTGATAAGAATCATGAAGATATTGCCATATGTCCGAACAGGCTAATCTGGAATCATCTGGATAGAAAGTGGGATATCTTCTTACTCACAACTCCTATGAGATTTATTCAACTTCCTGGTTATTCTCCACTGATTAGTGGTTCCAAATAAAGCTTCTTAGATCGTGGTTCATCCTGGTTTGATAAGAATCATGAAGATATTGCCATATGTCCGAACAGGCTAATCTGGAATCATCTGGATAGAAAGTGGGATATCTTCTTACTCACAACTCCTATGAGATTTATTCAACTTCCTGGTTATTCTCCACTGATTAGTGGTTCCAAATAAAGCTTCTTAGATCGTGGTTCATCCTGGTTTGATAAGAATCATGAAGATATTGCCATATGTCCGAACAGGCTAATCTGGAATCATCTGGATAGAAAGTGGGATATCTTCTTACTCACAACTCCTATGAGATTTATTCAACTTCCTGGTTATTCTCCACTGATTAGTGGTTCCAAATAAAGCTTCTTAGATCGTGGTTCATCCTGGTTTGATAAGAATCATGAAGATATTGCCATATGTCCGAACAGGCTAATCTGGAATCATCTGGATAGAAAGTGGGATATCTTCTTACTCACAACTCCTATGAGATTTATTCAACTTCCTGGTTATTCTCCACTGATTAGTGGTTCCAAATAAAGCTTCTTAGATCGTGGTTCATCCTGGTTTGATAAGAATCATGAAGATATTGCCATATGTCCGAACAGGCTAATCTGGAATCATCTGGATAGAAAGTGGGATATCTTCTTACTCACAACTCCTATGAGATTTATTCAACTTCCTGGTTATTCTCCACTGATTAGTGGTTCCAAATAAAGCTTCTTAGATCGTGGTTCATCCTGGTTTGATAAGAATCATGAAGATATTGCCATATGTCCGAACAGGCTAATCTGGAATCATCTGGATAGAAAGTGGGATATCTTCTTACTCACAACTCCTATGAGATTTATTCAACTTCCTGGTTATTCTCCACTGATTAGTGGTTCCAAATAAAGCTTCTTAGATCGTGGTTCATCCTGGTTTGATAAGAATCATGAAGATATTGCCATATGTCCGAACAGGCTAATCTGGAATCATCTGGATAGAAAGTGGGATATCTTCTTACTCACAACTCCTATGAGATTTATTCAACTTCCTGGTTATTCTCCACTGATTAGTGGTTCCAAATAAAGCTTCTTAGATCGTGGTTCATCCTGGTTTGATAAGAATCATGAAGATATTGCCATATGTCCGAACAGGCTAATCTGGAATCATCTGGATAGAAAGTGGGATATCTTCTTACTCACAACTCCTATGAGATTTATTCAACTTCCTGGTTATTCTCCACTGATTAGTGGTTCCAAATAAAGCTTCTTAGATCGTGGTTCATCCTGGTTTGATAAGAATCATGAAGATATTGCCATATGTCCGAACAGGCTAATCTGGAATCATCTGGATAGAAAGTGGGATATCTTCTTACTCACAACTCCTATGAGATTTATTCAACTTCCTGGTTATTCTCCACTGATTAGTGGTTCCAAATAAAGCTTCTTAGATCGTGGTTCATCCTGGTTTGATAAGAATCATGAAGATATTGCCATATGTCCGAACAGGCTAATCTGGAATCATCTGGATAGAAAGTGGGATATCTTCTTACTCACAACTCCTATGAGATTTATTCAACTTCCTGGTTATTCTCCACTGATTAGTGGTTCCAAATAAAGCTTCTTAGATCGTGGTTCATCCTGGTTTGATAAGAATCATGAAGATATTGCCATATGTCCGAACAGGCTAATCTGGAATCATCTGGATAGAAAGTGGGATATCTTCTTACTCACAACTCCTATGAGATTTATTCAACTTCCTGGTTATTCTCCACTGATTAGTGGTTCCAAATAAAGCTTCTTAGATCGTGGTTCATCCTGGTTTGATAAGAATCATGAAGATATTGCCATATGTCCGAACAGGCTAATCTGGAATCATCTGGATAGAAAGTGGGATATCTTCTTACTCACAACTCCTATGAGATTTATTCAACTTCCTGGTTATTCTCCACTGATTAGTGGTTCCAAATAAAGCTTCTTAGATCGTGGTTCATCCTGGTTTGATAAGAATCATGAAGATATTGCCATATGTCCGAACAGGCTAATCTGGAATCATCTGGATAGAAAGTGGGATATCTTCTTACTCACAACTCCTATGAGATTTATTCAACTTCCTGGTTATTCTCCACTGATTAGTGGTTCCAAATAAAGCTTCTTAGATCGTGGTTCATCCTGGTTTGATAAGAATCATGAAGATAATGGCATATGTCCGAACAGGCTAATCTGGAATCATCTGGATAGAAAGTGGGATATCTTCTTGCTCACAACACTTATGAGATTTATTCAACTTCCTGGTTATTCTCCACTGATTAGTGGTTCCAAATAAAGCTTCTTAGATCGTGGTTCATCCTGGTTTGATAAGAATCATGAAGATATTGCCATATGTCCGAACAGGCTAATCTGGAATCATCTGGATAGAAAGTGGGATATCTTCTTACTCACAACTCCTATGAGATTTATTCAACTTCCTGGTTATTCTCCACTGATTAGTGGTTCCAAATAAAGCTTCTTAGATCGTGGTTCATCCTGGTTTGATAAGAATCATGAAGATATTGCCATATGTCCGAACAGGCTAATCTGGAATCATCTGGATAGAAAGTGGGATATCTTCTTACTCACAACACTTATGAGATTTATTCAACTTCCTGGTTATTCTCCACTGATTAGTGGTTCCAAATAAAGCTTCTTGTTAGAAATCTTAAGAACAGAGTAAAGGATTCAAGAACAAGAGAGAGAGTAAAGAGAGAGAGAGTGACGATTTAGAGAGTAAAGAAGGAGAACTGATTTCCTTGATTATTACTGTGTGACATATACAATGTTATATAGGCAAGTAGCCTGATACAAGAATACTATAAACAATTGGAAATACTAAACAATGAAAAGAATAAAGAATGGGCAAGGTCTGGTCGTAGAAAGCGACCTGACCTCAACGGTCTTCTCTCCACCATTCCTTAAGAGGATCATGTGACTTATACTATTTAAAATGTATCCTCTTTGTCTCCTTGCTTCCAACGGTCGCCACTCCCTTCTATGATGATCAATGTCTTGACTTGACTCCTAAGACACGCCAAGCTTGATTATTTATAGCTTGGGAGTCAAGTAGTGTACGGACAGACTTGATAAGCAAGTAAGCTTGGATCTGTTCTTCTTCCATTAAATTCAGATCCTCTCTTCTTCTTATCTCATTAGTTGTCTTTGTCAATACTCCCCCTCAAGCTTAACCATACAGCATGGTTGAGCTTGGAAACCATGAACACATCCCTCATTAAAACCTTTGTGTGAAAAACCCAATGGGATAAAAACACACAAAGGAAAAAGAGTAGATGTTTCATGGATGAGGGGATCATGATCTAGGCAAGTCTATGAGCCCTAATCTTGGATGAATGGACTCACACACTTTGTTGCTTGCTCCTTTGGTGAAGATATCAGCTAGCTGGTCTTCACTTCTAGTGTAGCAAGGTAAGATGATCTTCTGCTCCACTGCTTGTCTAACCTTGTGACAATCCACTTCAATATGCTTTGTCCTCTCATGGAATACTGAGTTTGAAGCAATGTGAATGGCTGCCTGGTTATCACAATGCATGGTGATTGGTGTTGTTGTCTCAATGCCCAAGTCTCTCAGCAGATTCTTGATCCAGATGAGCTCGCTGGTCAGCTTCCTCATTGCCCTATACTCTGCTTCAGCACTTGAACATGATACTACCTTCTGCTTCTTGCTCTTCCAAGTAACCAGATTGCCTCCAATGAATGTGCAATAGCCTGTTGTGGATCTTCTGTCTGCTCTATCACCAGCCCAATCAGCATCACAATACCCCACAATCTCTGTGCTCTTGTTGCAACCCATCCAAACACCTTGACCAGGGGCTTCTCGTAGATACCTCATGATCCTCTCCACCATGTTCCAATGGTGAACCTTGGGTGCTTGCATATGCTGGCTAACTTGGTTGACAGCAAAGCAAATGTCTGGTCTTGTGATGGTGAGATAGATCAGCTTCCCCACCATTCTTCTATAGAGTTTGAAGTCTCCAAATGGTGTATCTTCAAACTCCCCCTCACGCAATATCTTGTAACCCTCTTCAAGTGGTGTCTTGGCTACTCTTCCACCAAGCTCTCCTGCCTCATTTAAAAGATCAAGTGTGTACTTCCTTTGTGATAAGAAAAGCCCCTCTTTAGAGCGGCATATTTCTATCCCAAGGAAGTACTTAAGCTCTCCCAAATCTTTAATATCAAATGAGGATTTAAGAAAAGCTTTAGTTGAGATTATACCTTCCTTGTTGCTGCCAGTGATGATAATATCATCAACATATATGAGTATTACAACAATGCCTTGCTTGCTGGTGAGAGTGAAAAGAGTATGGTCTGATTCTGATTTCACAAACCCTCTTCCATTAAGGGTTGTGCTAAGCTTGTGATACCAGGCTCTTGGTGATTGCTTCAATCCATAGATTGCCTTCTTCAATCTAAGTACATTTCCTGGTTTGACCATGTCTTCCATTCCTGGTGGTGGTTTCATGTATACTTCATCTTCTAATTCTCCTTGAAGAAATGCATTCTTGACATCCATTTGCCAGAGATCCCATTTCAAGTTAACAGCCAAGGAGAGAACAACCCTTATGGTGTGAAGCTTAGCCACTGGTGCAAATGTATCCAAATAGTCTTCTCCATAGACTTGAGTGTACCCTCTTGCAACCAGCCTTGTCTTCTTCCTCTCTGGTTGTCCATTTGCTTTGTACTTGATAGTGAAAAGTAGGCGACTTGTTACTGCCTTCTTGCCTTTTGGAAGTTGAGTTTCAAACCATGTATCATTCTTGATCATAGCTCCTATCTCATCTCCCACTGATTCTCTCCACTCATCCAGTGCCATTGCTTCTTCATAGGTCTTTGGTATGTAAGCTTCATCTAGGTGAGTGATAAACGCCACATGTTCTTCTGGAAAGTATGCCAAGGAGCAAACTGCTTGAGTAGGATGAGCCACTGCATTGGAGTTGAAGTACACTCTAGTGCTGGTCCAGTTTGATGGATCCTTCCTCACCCTAGTGCTCCTTCTCAATGGTTGGATCTCCTCTTCTTCTTCCTGCTCTTGATCACCACTAGACTGACCAGTTTCTTCAGCTTCTCCAGCATCATCTTGATCATGAGCTGATGAAGCTGATGAAAGATCATCCTCTGGTGCATCTTCATTTTCATTTCCCCCCTCAGGATCAAGATGAGCTGTCTCAATAGTCGGTTCTGCCTCAGTGTGACCCTCAGCAGCTGGTACTTCTGATATTGAAGGCGCCACACCACCACTTGTAGGCTGGCTGACTCCCAAGTTCTCCAAGATAATTCTCAGGTTGTTTGCCCTATCAGATGGTCCTTGTGAGAGATCCCTAAGGTTGTCCCAGCTCTTCTCATCATAGTACCCTTTTGATTCCACAAACTTGACATCTCTGGAGACCATCACCCTCCTAGACTCTGGAATGTAGCATTTGTATCCCTTCTGCGTGTGAGTGTAACCAATAAACATGCCCTTGACACTCTTGGCCTCTAGTTTGTTTCTTTGTTCACCTGGTGTCAAGACATAGCACACACACCCAAACACACGCAAATGATCTAAAGGAGGTTTGATTTTATTTAATACCTGAAAGGGAGAGACATCTTTGAGAACTTTTGTGGGAATCCTGTTGATTAGGTAGCAAGCTGAGATCACAGCATCTCCCCAAAAACGTTTTGGGACATTGGTGTGGAACATCATGCTTCTTGCAACCTCCATAAGATGTCTGTTCTTCCTTTCAGCAACTCCATTTTGTTGAGGTGTGTATGGGCAGCTTGTTTGATGGATAATGCCATGTTTTGCTAGATGTTGTTTAAAAGCATTGCTAGTGTATTCCCCACCATTATCAGACCTAAAAATTTTGATCTTAGAATTAAAGTGGTTAGTTACATAGTTTTGGAAGTTAATAAAAGCTTCTAAAACTCTATCTTTACTTTTAATCAGGGTGAGCCAAGTATATTTTGATTTCTCATCTATGAATGTCACAAAATATTTATGATTTTCTCTAGATGCTATTGGGGCAGTCCACACATCAGAATGCACTAGATCAAAACAATTTTCATACATAGTCATAGATTGAGGAAAAACAGTCTTGCAATGTTTGCCAAGAATACAAGCCTCACATGATTCATTTTTAAAAGAAAGATTAGGCAACATTAAACTCAAAGCACGAGAATGGGGATGGCCTAATCTAGCATGCCACAACTCATTACTAGCTAAAACAGAACTAAAAGCAGTAGATAAATCTGATAGGTTGGTGTCTTCAAGCAAATAAAGCTCTCCCTTGCTCACACCTTTGCCCAGCATCTTACTGGTCTTAATATCCTGAAAGCAAACATCATTAGGACTGAAAATAACATTGCAATTCAAGTCATTAGTTGCTCTTTTAACAGATAGAAGATTTGATGTGAATGCAGGCATATATAAAGCTTGAGATTCTTTATTAAACAAGTTCAGATTTCCTACTCCCTCAATTGGAATTTTATCACCATTTGCAATCATAACACTGCCTAGAGCTGGTTTAATATCACTGATCAGTCTAGCATCCCTAATCATATGATGAGAAGCTCCTGAATCAATGATTAAAGGTCTAGCAGTGTGATATGCATTTTGTATGGAAGTTAAGGCATGAATACTTTGGTTACCAGAGTTTGCATTGAAGGCTTTGATCAAAGCTTCAATGTCTGACTTCCTGATGAAGGCATCCTCATGGACTGGCTGGGGCAGGGCGTGAGAGGTAGAAGCACCAGTGTGAGTGGTAGAGATCATAGCCCTTCCACCATCTCCCATGCGCATGGAGCTTGGAGCTAAGTGGTCCTGAGCTCTTGCTTCATGAGCTCTGGGCTGGTTGAACTTGTTGGCTGAGGCTGGTCTTAGATGAGGATGGAGGATCCAGCAGTTGGTTTTGGAGTGTCCTGTCTTCTTGCAATGCTCACAAGTTACTGACTTGTCTCCTCCTCCTCTTGGTTTAAAGTAAGCTTTGTTGGCAGCACCACTTTCTATCTTCTCAGCCTTATGCGCCATTGATAAATCTCCTTTGCCACCACCAAATAACCCATCTGAGCCTATCTCCTTTTGCAGCTGAGCACATACTTCATCATAGCCTGGTAACTCCTTATCTCTTAATATGTGTCTGACCACATCACTGAAGCTTGGGCTTAATGTGAGAAGTAGTCCAAAGACCTTATCTTGCTCACGCCTTTCTTCAAGTACCTCAGGGTCATTAGAGCTTGGTCTTAGCATCTCTAGCTCAGACCATAGCTGACTGTACTTCCCAAGATGCTTGGTGAAGTCTCCTTCTTCTTGCTGCAGGTTGTTGATGGCTCTCTTCACTTCATAAATCCTGGTGAGGTTTGAAGTGTTGCCAAACACTCTGTGCAGAGTATCCCACAACTGTTTTGGTGTTGTGCAGTGACAATAGGTGTCCAATAGTGGACTATCAAGAGAGCTATGCATGATAGACAGCACCATGAGATCTTCCTGTCTCCATTTGCCTTCATCTACCACCACAATCTCCTTGCCATCTTCTCCTTGGGTGATTTTCTTTGGAGCAGAGCTTGAAGTCACATGCTCCCAAAGTCCTCTACCTCCAAGGGCTGTCATGGTCATCCTAGACCAGGTAATGTAGTTTCCTGGTCCCTTGAGTGTAACTGGAATGCGCACTGTGTAATTGTTCTCCATGTTTCTAGGTTGGGCGCCAAGAAGATTTGAATTTTCAAGGCTGAGATTGAGAGAGATGTGTTCTGGAAGTGAGTAAACTCAAGCCTAGAACTAGAATAAACTCTCAAGAAATAGAAATTAGGACAGAACAGAGTGAGCACAACCAAGAAAAAATATCAAGAACACTCAAGAACACTCAAGAACACTAATTTATTATCCACTGGATAAAAGAAATCTGTAGAGAAATTTGTGAAAGAGAAATCAGAGAATCAAGAGTAAATGAAATGAGAGTAAATTTGCGGAAGTGAGAGAAGGAATCAGGAGCTTAAAGCTCTGATACCATGTTAGAAATCTTAAGAACAGAGTAAAGGATTCAAGAACAAGAGAGAGAGTAAAGAGAGAGAGAGTGACGATTTAGAGAGTAAAGAAGGAGAACTGATTTCCTTGATTATTACTGTGTGACATATACAATGTTATATAGGCAAGTAGCCTGATACAAGAATACTATAAACAATTGGAAATACTAAACAATGAAAAGAATAAAGAATGGGCAAGGTCTGGTCGTAGAAAGCGACCTGACCTCAACGGTCTTCTCTCCACCATTCCTTAAGAGGATCATGTGACTTATACTATTTAAAATGTATCCTCTTTGTCTCCTTGCTTCCAACGGTCGCCACTCCCTTCTATGATGATCAATGTCTTGACTTGACTCCTAAGACACGCCAAGCTTGATTATTTATAGCTTGGGAGTCAAGTAGTGTACGGACAGACTTGATAAGCAAGTAAGCTTGGATCTGTTCTTCTTCCATTAAATTCAGATCCTCTCTTCTTCTTATCTCATTAGTTGTCTTTGTCAATACCCAATAAAGCTTCTTAGATCGTGGTTCATCCTGGTTTGATAAGAATCATGAAGATATTGCCATATGTCGAACAGGCTAATCTGGAATCATCTGGATAGAAAGTGGGATATCTTCTTACTCACAACTCCTATGAGATTTATTCAACTTCTGGTTATTCTCCACTGATTAGTGGTTCCAAATCAAGCTTCTTATATATTGGTTCATCCTGGTTTAATAAGAATCATGAAGATATTGCCATTTGTCCGAACAGGCTAATCTGGAATCATCTGGATAGGTAGTGGGATATGTTCTTACTCAAACTCCTATGAGATTTATTCAACTTCCTGGTTATTCTCCACTGATTAGTGGTTCCAAATAAAGCTTCTTAGATCGTGGTTCATCCTGATTTGATAAGAATCATGAAGATAATGGCCATATGTCCGAACATGCTAATCTGGAATCATCTGGATAGAAGGTGGGATATCTTCTTGCTCACAACTCCTATGAGATTTATTCAACTTCCTGGTTATTCTCCACTGATTAGTGGTTCCAAATAAAGCTTCTTAGATCGTGGTTCATCCTGGTTTGATAAGAATCATGAAGATATTGCCATATGTTCGAACATGCTAATCTGGAATCATCTGGATAGAAGGTGGGATATCTTCTTGCTCACAACACTTATGAGATTTATTCAACTTCCTGGTTATTCTCCACTGATTAGTGGTTCCAAATAAATCTTCTTAGATCGTGGTTCATCCTGTTTAATAAGAATCATGAAGATATTGCCATATGTCCGAACAGGCTAATCTGGAATCATCTGGAAGAAAGTGGGATATCTTCTTACTCATAACTCCTATGAGATTTATTCAACTTACTGGTTATTCTCCACTGATTAGTGGTTCCAATCAAGCTTCTTATATATTGGGTCATCCTGGTTTGATAAGAATCATGAAGATATTGCCATTTGTCCGAACAGGCTAATCTGGAATCATCTGGATAGAAAGTGGGATATGTTCTTACTCACAACTCCTATGAGATTTATTCAACTTCCTGGTTATTCTCCACTGATTAGTGGTTCCAAATAAAGCTTCTTAGATCGTGGTTCATCCTGTTTTGATAAGAATCATGAAGATAATGGCATATGTCCGAACAGGCTAATCTGGAATCATCTGGAAAGAAAGTGGGATATCTTCTTACTCACAACTCCTATGAGATTTATTCAACTTCCTGGTTATTCTCCACTGATTAGTGGTTCCCAATCAAGCTTCTTATATATTGGTTCATCCTGGTTTGATAAGAATCATGAAGATATTGCCATTTGTCCGAACAGGCTAATCTGGAATCATCTGGATAGGTAGTGGGATATGTTCTTACTCACAACTCCTATGAGATTTATTCAACTTCCTGGTTATTCTCCACTGATTAGTGGTTCCAAATAAAGCTTCTTAGATCGTGGTTCATCCTGTTTGATAAGAATCATGAAGATAGTGGCATATGTCCGAACAGGCTAATCTGGAATCATCTGGATAGAATGTGGGATATCTTCTTGCTCACAACACTTATAAGATTTATTAAACTTCCTGGTTATTCTCCACTGATTAGTGGTTCCAAATAAAGCTTCTTAGATCGTGGTTCATCCTGGTTTGATAAGAATCATGAAGATATTGCCATATGTTCGAACAGGCTAATCTGGAATCATTTGGATAGAAAGTGGATATCTTCTTACTCACAACTCCTATGAGATTTATTCAACTTCCTGGTTATTCTTCACTGATTAGTGGTTCAAAATAAAGCTTCTTAGATCGTGGTTCATCCTGATTTGATAAGAATCATGAAGATAATGGCATATGTCCGAACATGCTAATCTGGAATCATCTGGATAGAAGGTGGGATATCTTCTTGCTCACAACACTTATGAGATTTATTCAACTTCCTGGTTATTCTCCACTGATTAGTGGTTCCAAATAAAGCTTCTTAGATCGTGGTTCATCCTGGTTTGATAAGAATCATGAAGATATTGCCATATGTTCGAACAGGCTAATCTGCAATCATCTGGATAGAAAGTGGGATATCTTCTTACTCACAACTCCTATGAGATTTATTCAACTTCCTGGTTATTCTCCACTGATTAGTGGTTCCAATCAAGCTTCTTAGATCGTGGTTCATCCTGGTTTGATAAGAATCATGAAGATAATAGCATATGTCCGAACTGGCTAATCTGGAATCATCTGGATAGAAGGTGGGATATCTTCTTGCTCACAACACTTATTTGTGAGATTTAAAGATTAAGTGTGAAGAGTGATGAGAATGAGTAACTAAGAGAGTGAGATTGAGAGAATCCGAGAGAGAGAGTTTAGTGAAGTGGTTTCATATTTGATTCCCTTAACTTGAAATGGTTCACATACAATGTAGTTATATCGACATAGAGAGCATAAGAGAACAAAGGAGAAAAGCATAAACCAATGAGCAAGTGGTCTGGTCGCCTGGTCTTGGATAGCGACCTCTCATGAACGGCTCCAAGGCAAGAGTAATACAATATTAAACTCTTGCCGACATCCTCCTTCTTGTCTTCACACTCCAACGTCTCTCTCTTCTTTCAAACACATCAGAGGCGACTTAGGAAGGATCTCCTTGCTGTTCAAGTCTCGTTTACAAGTTGTAGTGTTGCCTTGTCTCCCAAGTTGTACGGTCATACTTGTGTTCCAAGGTAACACCATTTCCTTGTATCATTTGAATCTCTTCTTCTCCTCTGATTACTCTTATGTCACTATGCTTCATCTCAACACTCCCCTCAAGCTTGACCATGTGAAACAAGTCAAGCTTGGAAGTCATGAAGCATTCCCTCATTAAAACCTTGGCTAGGTAAAACCACATGGGACAAAAACCACGCCAAGGAAAAGAGTAGAACACTTCATGAAGGAGAGAATCAGTGAGATGATATGTCTATGAGTCCAAGCTTTGAATGGATGAACTCACAGACCTTTCGGCTTGCAGCTTTGGTGAAGATGTCAGCCAGTTGCTCTTCACTTCTGGTGTAACATGGCAGTATGATGCGTTGCTCCACTGCTTGTCTGACTTTATGGCAATCAACTTCAATGTGTTTGGTTCTTTCATGGAACACATTGTTGGAGGCTATATGGATGGCTGCCTGGTTATCACAATGCATTGTGATGGGATCTTTACTTTCAATTCCCAAATCCCTTAGCAGATTCTTCATCCAGATTAGCTCACTGGTGAGTTTCCTCATTGCTCTATACTCAGCTTCTGCACTAGAGCATGAGACTATCTTCTGCTTCTTGCTCTTCCAAGTGACTAAGTTGCCTCCTATGAAGGTACAATATCCAGTAGTAGACCTCCTGTCCACTCTGTCTCCAGCCCAATCTGCATCACAATACCCCACTATCTCAGTGCTCTTGTTGCACCCTAGCCATACTCCTTGTCTTGGTGCCTCTCTTAGGTATCTCAGAATCCTTTCCACCATGTTCCAATGGTGCATCTTTGGCGCTTGCATGTGCTGACTGACTTGGTTCACAGCAAAGCATACATCCGGTCTTGTAATGGTTAGATAGATGAGCTTTCCCACCATTTTCCTATAGTGCCTTACATCTTCATATGGCTTATCTTCTATCTCCCCCTCACGCATCACCTTGTATCCTTCTTCTAGTGGTGTTTTAGCAGCTCTACTGTCAAGATCACCAGCTTCTTTTAACAAATCCAAAGTGTATTTTCTTTGTGACAGGAACAGCCCTTCCTTGATCTGCAAATCTCAATCCCTAGGAAGTACTTGAGCTCTCCCAAGTCCTTGATGTCGAATGTTGCTTTAAGAAATGCTTTGGTTGAGCTGATCCCTTCTTTGTTACTGCCTGTGATGATTATATCATCTACATAGATGAGTATAACAATGATCCCTTGCTTGCTGGTCAGAGTGAACAAGGTGTGATCAGCCTCAGATTTTACAAAGCCCCTTCCATTCAGTGTTGAGCTCAGCTTGTGATACCAGGCTCTTGGGGATTGCTTCAGACCATATATTGCTTTCCTCAGTCTCAAAACATTGCCAGGCTTGACCATGCTTTCCATTCCAGGTGGTGGGCGCATGTATACTTCATCTTCTAGCTCTCCTTGTAAGAATGCATTCTTGACATCCATTTGCCAAAGATCCCATTCCAAATTCACAGCCAGAGAGAGCACAACCCTTATGGTGTGTAACTTTGCTACTGGAGCAAACGTTTCTAGATAATCCTCACCATACACTTGGGTGTAGCCTCTTGCTACTAGCCTGGTCTTCTTCCTTTCAGGTTTCCCATTAGCTAGATACTTGATTGTGAACAGAAGCATGCTGGTCACTGCCTTCTTGCCTTTGGGAAGCTCACTCTCAAAATAGGTTCCATTCTTTTCCATAGCCCCCATCTCATCCTCCACAGACTCTCTCCATTCATCTATCTCCATGGCTTCTTTATAGCTTCTCGGAATGAATTCTTGATCCACATTTGCCATAAAGACTTGGTGGTTCTCAGGAAACTGAGCTAGAGAGCATGTAGCTTGGATGGGATGAGCCACGGCTTGTGAGTTGAAATACACTCTTGTATTCACCCAATCTGCTGGAGGACGTCTGATCCTCTCACTTCTTCTTGGTGGTTGAGCTTGAGCTGGTTCTTCTAGTATTGTAGCCTCATCATCCGTCTGATCTCTGCTACCCACTGATCCTTCTGGTTGCTCTGCTTGATCATGAGAAACTGAGCTTTGTGGTTGTATCTCAGTTATCTTCCCCCCCTCAGGATCAAGAGGAGCATCCGCATCAGCTTCATTACTAGGACCCTCCTGGTCTCTATTGCTTGTGGAACCCTCCTGATGAGAGCTTGACTCAGCTGTTGTATTCCCTCCTGGTATACTGATGCCAATGCCCCTCATAACTCTTCTCAAGTTCTCGGCCCTATCTGATGCTGATTGAGACAAGTCTTTTACTTCATCCCAACTCTTTTCTGCATAGTAGCCTTTGGACTCAACAAACCTCACATCCCTGGATACAAGAACCCTCTTGGTATCTGGCACATAGCACTTGTATCCTTTTTGGTGAGGAGAGTAGCCTATAAACATGGCTCTGGTGCTCTTTGGTTCCAGCTTGTTTCTTTGTTGTCCTGGAATCAAAACAAAGCACACACACCCAAATACCCGAAGGTGATCTATAGATGGACGATATTTGTTTAATACCTCATGTGGTGACTGATCTTGCAAGATTTTGGTTGGTATCTTGTTGATCAGGTAGCATGCTGTCATCACTGCATCGCCCCAAAACCTCTTTGGCACATTCATGTGGAACATCATACTCCTAGCAACCTCCATAAGGTGCCTATTCTTTCTCTCAGCCACTTCATTTTGTTGTGGAGTGTATGGACAGCTTGTTTGATGGATCACTCCATGTTTGGATAGGTGTTGTTTAAATGCTGTGCTTGTGTATTCCCCACCATTATCTGATCTCAAAATTTTTATCTTGGCATTGTAATGGTTAGAGACATAACTTTGAAAAGTTATAAAAGCATCTAACACCCTATCCTTTGATTGAAGCAAGGTGATCCAAGTATACTTGGTTTTCTCATCTATGAATGTCACAAAGTATTTATGAAACTCCCTAGATGCGCATGGTGCAGTCCAAACATCAGAGTGAATTAAATCAAAAGCACATTCATAGATTGTACTCGATTTAGGAAACACAGTTTTACAATGCTTTCCTAAGATACAAGCTTCACAATCTTTTTGAAACGAAATACTAGGCAACATGATGTTCAAGGCACGAGAGTGAGGATGACCTAATCTAGCATGCCACATTACATCTTTAGGGAAATTAAAACATGAATTTAAAGCAAGAGATAAATCGGAAGCAAGCTTAGTGTCTTCAAGCAAGTACAAGTCTCCCTTGGTTACACCTTTGCCAAGCAACCTACTAGTTTCAATATCCTGAAACAAAACATCATTAGGAGTGAAGGTAACATGGCAATTTAAATCAGTGGCAACCCTTTTTACTGATAACAAGTTGGAAGTGAAACTAGGCATATAAAAGGCTTTAGAGTCTTTTTCAAATATCCTAAGATCACCCACCCCTTTAATTGGAACCAACTCTCCATTAGCTACACAAACATTTCCTAGGGCAGGAACAATATTTTTAATCAACCCTAGATCACTTATCATATGATGACTAGCCCCTGAATCAATCACTAAAGGTTTGTTCATTTTAGAGCTAGCAATCGCATTCAAGGAATAGTCAATATTAGTAGCATGTAAAGAGGTACCAAAGGTGTTACCAGAGTGGTCCTTGAGGGCCCTGATGAGAGCCTCAATGTCAGATCTCTTGATGGTATCATCAGGAGTGATTCTCAAGGTACTGGAGTTGCTTGATACAAGCGCTTTGCCTTCACCAGCTGGATTGGTGTTTGAGATGGCTCGTGTGGTGTTTGGAGTGCTTGGTTCACCCATCTCACCAGAGTAGTTGGCTCTTGCATCATTGAGAGGAGTCCTGAACTTCATTGGCTTGAGGTGAGGGTGAAGGATCCAGCACTTGTCCTTGCCATGCCCTTTCTTCTTGCAATGGTCACAAACCCACACTTTCTTGTCCTCCGGCTTGTACTGACCCTTGTTTGCTGTGCCTTGATATAAGACTCGGGTGGAGCCTTTGGAAGGTGGTGGAGATGGATCCTCAAGCTGGCTTTCACGCACTCTCTTGAGAACAAAGGATGGTCGTTGAGGTTGGCACTTGACTAGGTAGATCAAGTGTTATGGAATCAAACAAGCTGGCTATAACGCACTCTCTTGTTAGATCGGTTAATGGAGTTGATGATGGATCGAAGAACACCACAAGGAGGATGATAGATCCTTGATACAGTTCGAACTCTTGCTGCTTGAATCACACAAGGAGGAAGAGAGAGATGGCGGCTTGCTTAGGGGCAAACTGACTCGTATATTGATCTAGGTAAAAAAAATTGTGTTACAAAGCTGCGTGTGGGACTTTATTAATAGTCCATCAGCTATGACCTAAACGGTCGACTCAAAGAAATAAAAGACTCAAAACGACAGGACATAAGGTTCAAAAGAAAAAGAAACAAAACAACTAACATTGCCCCGGTTTAAGACCAAAAAAAGGAAAGATGCATAAAGTAAATAAAAGAAAGGCCTAAACTAAGTCTTGGCCTTGAACCTTGGTTGCTGCGGAGATGGGAGAGTTCTAGGAACCACTAGACTGACCCATCTTACCTGCACAAATCGTAAATAATGAGAATACTTCCCTTGGTTCGAAGTTGGTCGGTTTTGGAAGGCTTTCTTCATTTCTTGGAAGGGCTTCACATTCAGGACGGGCATCCCGTTTAGGAAGGCATCCTTCATCTTCTGGAAAGGCTTCCTCTTTTCTTGTAAAGACTTCTTCTTTATCTGGAAGGGCTTCCTCTTCAGTTCCTGCGAAGTAAACACCTTCATCAGTTCCATCCAAATAAGCTGGCTTACCTTGAGTGATATTGAGTTGCGCAAAGGCATTGCTCAAGTCATCACTTGTCTTGATGCTATGCTCTACTTTGGTGAGTTGAGCTATAGGTATGGCTGGTGGTTCTTCTAGGTGGCTCATGATGGCTTGGACGGCAAGGTTAAACCCTTCTTTGAGCCTTCTCTCCTTGGAACGTGTCATTGGACCTTCAGAGACCTTAGGGATGGTTATAGGAGTGATGTTCTGGTCGATGTCCACATCATTCCCTCCCCCTTCAAGAGGTTTTGACCTCAAAACTGGATCATCTGCAAGATAAGGAGACAAGTCAGTAACATTGAACGTATGAGAAATATTAAACTCACCTGGCAGCTCCAGACGGTAGGCATTGTCATTGATCTTCTCCAAGACACGGAAAGGGCCAGCTCCTCTAGGGGCTAGTTTGGATTTCCTTTGTGAGAACCTCTCAGGCCTCATATGTATCCAGACCCACTCTCCTGGTTGAAAGATCATCTCTTTGCGCTTCTTGTCAGCTGTTCTCTTGTAGTCCTCAGTCTTTTTGATGACATTCTCCCGGGCTTGCTGGTGTAGCTTCTTGATTGCCTCGCCTCTCTTTAAACCATCCTGATTAACTTGCTCAACTTGTGGAATTGGCTTAAGATCCAAAGGGGTTAGTGGATTAAACCCATAAACAACTTCAAAAGGAGACATCTTAGTAGCAGAATGGGTAGCATGGTTATAAGCAAACTCAATCAATGGAAGGCAATCTAACCAAGTGCTTAAGTTACGACCAAGAGTAACTCTAAGTAGAGTAGATAAGGTTCGGTTTACCACTTCAGTTTGCCCATCTGTTTGAGGATGGCAAGTTGTTGAGAAGAGTAGTTTGGTGCCTAGCTTCTTCCAAAGGGTCCTCCAAAAATGGCTTAGGAACTTGGTGTCTCTATCAGATACAATGGTTCTTGGTATCCCATGTAAGCGCACCACTTCTTTAAAGAACAAGTCTGCGGTTTGAGATGCATCATTGGACTTGTCACATGGTATGAAGTGAGCCATCTTTGAAAACCGGTCCACCACCACAAAGATTGAATCCTTGTGTCTTATCTTGGGCAAACCTAAGACAAAATCCATAGAAATATCCTCCCAAGGAGCATTAGGAATTGGTAAAGGTAAATATAAACCGTGAGGATGTGACCTGGACTTGGCTTTGTGGCAAGGAACACATCTAGCACAATGTCTCTCAACATCTCTCTTGAGGTGTGGCCAGAAGAAGTGCTCAGTTACAATTGCCGAGGTCTTGTCTACTCCAAAGTGACCCATAAGACCTCCACCGTGTGCTTCTTGAAGTATGAGGTCTCTCATGGAACCTTGAGGAATACACAACCGCTTATCCCTAAATAGAAACCCTTCATGCAAGTGATAAGATTGGAAAGCTCCTTTCCCACATGATTGGAAGGCTTCTTTCAGCTCCGGATCATCTTTATACAGCTCCTTGATGTGCTCAAATCCTAGCACTTTAGCATCCATGGTAGTGATCAAAGCGTGCCTCCTTGACAAAGCATCAGCTACCACATTCTCTTTACCCTTCTTGTACTTGATTACATATGGAAAGGTCTCAATGAACTCCAACCACTTAGCATGTCTTCTCTTAAGTGAAGTCTGGCCCCTTAAGTGCTTGAGAGTTTCATGATCAGTATGGATAATGAACTCCTTGGACCTTAGGTAGTGTTGCCAAGTCTCCAAAGCTCTAACCAATGCATATAACTCCTTGTCATATGTAGGGTAGTTGAGGGTTGCTCCACTTAGTTTCTCACTGAAGAAGGCTACTGGTTTCTTCCTCTGATGTAGCACGGCTCCTATACCCACTCCTGATGCATCACACTCTACTTCAAACATCTCGTCAAAGTCAGGTAGAGCTAGCACTGGTGCGTGAGTTAGCTTGTACTTCAAGGCATTGAAAGCAGCTTCTTGTAGCTCTCCCCATGAGAAGGCAACATTCTTCTTGATCACAGCAGTCAATGGAGCAGCTATGGTGCTGAAATCTCTAACAAAGCGCCTGTAGAAACTAGCCAAACCATGGAAGCTCCTAACATGTGCAATAGATGTTGGAAGAGGCCACTCTTGTATGGCTTTGATCTTCTCCTCATCCACTTGTAGACCCTGTTTACTCACTACAAAGCCTAAGAAAACAAGCTGGTCAGTACAAAATGTGCACTTCTTTAGGTTGGCATATAAACCTTCCTTCCGAAGTGTAAGCAAAACAAGTTCTAGATGCTTAAGATGTTCATCTAAACTCTTACTGTAAATAAGTATATCATCAAAATAGACAACAACAAATTTACTTATAAATGATCTAAGAACCTGGTTCATGAGCCTCATGAAAGTACTTGGTGCATTGGTTAGTCCAAAGGGCATAACCAACCACTCATATAGACCTTGCTTGGTCTTGAAGGCAGTCTTCCACTCATCTCCTTCACGCATCCTTACTTGATGGTAACCACTCCTTAAATCTATCTTAGAAAAGATAGTTGCTCCACTAAGCTCATCAAGCATGTCATCTAGGCGTGGGATTGGGTGTCGGTACTTGATGGTGATGTTGTTGATGGCACGGCAATCTACACACATCCTCCATGATCCATCCTTCTTGGGAACTAGAAGAACTGGTACTGCACATGGGCTTAGACTCTCTCGGATGTACCCTTTGTTCATCAAGTCTTGAACTTGTTTTTCTAGCTCCTTGGTCTCCTCCGGATTCATTCTGTATGCTGGTTTGTTTGGCAAAGCTGAACCTGGCACGAGATCAATCTGATGCTCAATCCCTCTGATTGGAGGTAATCCAGCTGGGATTTCTTCAGGGAACAAGTCTTGAAACTTGTCTAGCACGGCTTGAGCTGGTTTAGGAACTTGTTGAGCTTCTGAGCTTCCTGTACTTAAACATTCTTTTAAAACCATTAGTAGTACAGTGCCTTGAGCACTCAAGGTCTTTAAGACAGCACCATGAGAAATCATAAGGTTAGTTTTACTTACCTGGTCTTCCTTGTTCATCTTAATTTGTAACTCATGCACCTCAGATGGACTCAAAGGAGCTAAGTTGTACTTACGGTCCTTGAACTTGAAAGAGTAGTAGTTGGTGCGTCCATTGTGGAAGGTGGCTCTATCAAATTGCCAAGGCCTTCCCAACAAGATGTGACCGGCTTGCATTGGTACCACATCACACACTACTTCATCTTGGTACTTACCAACACTAAAAGATATCTTCACTTGCTCAGTGACCTTCAGCTCAGTCTTGTTGTCTAACCATTGCAACCTATAGGGCCGAGGGTGCTTGGTTGTCTCAAGACCTAACCTGTCCACCATATACTTGCTAGCCACGTTAGTACAAGATCCTCCATCTATAACCAAGTTACATACCTTAGCCTTGATGGTGCAGCGAGTGTGGAAGAGGTTCTCTCTTTGAGCTTTCTCTTCGGGATTGGTCATTGTACTTAGTACTCTCCGAGTGACCAACAACTCTCCAGTGTCCGGATACTCTACTTCTTCTCCAGAGTCCATTGCTTCCATTTCAGCTTCATCTTGAGACTCATAGTCTCCATTGGTGGTGATAGTCATGACTCGTTGGTTTGGGCACTCCCTAGCCATGTGACCTCGTCCCTGACATCTAAAACAAGTAACATCTCTAGCTCTTTGATTGTTAGTACCTTTGTTTTGATCTTGTCTAGGACCCTTGTTTGAGTCATCACCCTTACCCTTGAACCGAGAGTCAATCTCTACAGCTTTACCTTTGTCATTTGGCTTGTTGACATTAGAAGTCCAAGGTTGTGAGTTTCTAGACCTACTAGTAACGGTCTTACGCTTGATTTACTTCTCAACCTGCACAGCTAAATGCATTAGTTCATGTAAACCACTATATTGAGCTCTCTCTACCTTCCTGGAGATACGCTCTTGAAGTCCATCAATGAATTGAGCCATCAAAGCTTCCTCAGATTCTTCTAACTCTAGTGAGTTCATCAGCTTCTCAAACTCTTCAAAGTATTCTTCCACTGACCTATTACCTTGAGACAACTTGCGAAAACGTTTTTGTAAGTCTCTATGATAATAATCAGGAACATATCTTAACCTTAGAAGATACTTCATGTCAGCCCAAGTTGTGACTGCTCCAAAGCGATTCCTTCTCCTCTCAGCTACATTCCTGTCCCACCAAGCAAGTGCATTCTCGGTGAGTTGAGCAGCGGCTAGGGCAACCTTCTTGTGTTCTCCATAGCCATAACACTCAAAGATGTACTCTAAGCGCTTCTCCCAATCTATGTAAGCTTCTGGATCAGATTTTCCTGTAAAAGTAGGAGGAACAATTTTAATATCTTTGTTGTGCTCTCTATGATGAGCTTCTCTAGCTCGGTTATGTCTGAGTGGATACTGTCTCCTAGGATTGCGGTTCTGAAGGGGATCATCATCATCAAGACTCGGCATGCTCTCATCATCTTCATGCTCTCCATCTTCATCTTCAGGAATGGGGTTTTGATTGCGGCGTGGACCTCTCCTTGGAGGTTGCTCCAACCGGTTCAAGCGAGTGTTGATCTGTTGACCAAGCTCTCCTACAACAGCCCTCATCTCTTCTCTCATAGCAGCCATAATCTGCTCCATGGTTGGAGGGTTAGCTACATGGTTGGCGTTTTCATCACCCATGACTTGGTTTGCTAAAACTCAACAAAGACAACAAGAAATTTAAATACCAACGGTAATAAAGTTTAAACAAGAAGGAGAACTTTAATATTTTTTTTTTTTTGAAATCTTAAAAGATAAATCGACAAGAAAAGAAAATCTTTATGGGTTTTCAAAAGTTTTTTTAAAATAAAAGGCAAGGCAATACTCGAAAAAATCTATGAAAGGAAACCAAATCAACTATGAAACTTGCGTGATCAACAATAAGGAAAGAACAAGATATTTTGGGGTTTTCGAAATTTTATGAATCAAAAGGGCGAATGCAATACGAACAAATAAACTTTTTATGGGTTTTGGTTTATGAAACTAAAAGAAAAATCGAAGAACAATGAAACAAGATAAGGGTAAGAACAACCAAAGGATGGATCCTTTGGCTCTGATACCAAAATGATATAAGACTCGGGTGGAGCCTTTGGAAGGTGGTGGAGATGGATCCTCAAGCTGGCTTTCACGCACTCTCTTGAGAACAAAGGATGGTCGTTGAGGTTGGCACTTGACTAGGTAGATCAAGTGTTATGGAATCAAACAAGCTGGCTATAACGCACTCTCTTGTTAGATCGGTTAATGGAGTTGATGATGGATCGAAGAACACCACAAGGAGGATGATAGATCCTTGATACAGTTCGAACTCTTGCTGCTTGAATCACACAAGGAGGAAGAGAGAGATGGCGGCTTGCTTAGGGGCAAACTGACTCGTATATTGATCTAGGTAAAAAAAATTGTGTTACAAAGCTGCGTGTGGGACTTTATTAATAGTCCATCAGCTATGACCTAAACGGTCGACTCAAAGAAATAAAAGACTCAAAACGACAGGACATAAGGTTCAAAAGAAAAAGAAACAAAACAACTAACATTGCCCCGGTTTAAGACCAAAAAAAGGAAAGATGCATAAAGTAAATAAAAGAAAGGCCTAAACTAAGTCTTGGCCTTGAACCTTGGTTGCTGCGGAGATGGGAGAGTTCTAGGAACCACTAGACTGACCCATCTTACCTGCACAAATCGTAAATAATGAGAATACTTCCCTTGGTTCGAAGTTGGTCGGTTTTGGAAGGCTTTCTTCATTTCTTGGAAGGGCTTCACATTCAGGACGGGCATCCCGTTTAGGAAGGCATCCTTCATCTTCTGGAAAGGCTTCCTCTTTTCTTGTAAAGACTTCTTCTTTATCTGGAAGGGCTTCCTCTTCAGTTCCTGCGAAGTAAACACCTTCATCAGTTCCATCCAAATAAGCTGGCTTACCTTGAGTGATATTGAGTTGCGCAAAGGCATTGCTCAAGTCATCACTTGTCTTGATGCTATGCTCTACTTGGTGAGTTGAGCTATAGGTATGGCTGGTGGTTCTTCTAGGTGGCTCATGATGGCTTGGACGGCAAGGTTAAACCCTTCTTTGAGCCTTCTCTCCTTGGAACGTGTCATTGTGTTGAGATGAGATGCTAAGAAGAGAAGAGAAGAAGAGTTAAGCAGATTTGGAGATGGCACTATTACAGTAACTTTTATTTACCACAGTAAAATAAAAGTTACTGCTCAGTTAAAGGTAAAAGGAAGTTACCTTGATGGTGAGAAGAGATGGCAAGTGCTTTGGACTAAGGAAGAGTCTATGGATAGTGATCAGACCATTGTGGTCTGTGTGGAGGAAGAGAGGCGAGCATAGACAGCTTTGGACAGGCTGTAAAGGTCCAAGCATGTGAGCTCTCTCAGCCCTTCATTTCAAACCAGCCAGCCTTGCCATGTTGACCTCACATGCTTAGCATAGTGTTTTCTCTTTAGCTTCTGCGCAAACCCTTGTCTTACTTCTCTCTATATATACTCTTGTAATCACAACTTTGAGACTAATGAGAAATGTTCCTCCCAAATAGTAATTTTCTGGTTTCTTCATTCTTAATCTCTTAGATCTTTGATTCACAAACTCTCTCAATCTCTTAAAACTCTTTCTAATCTCTAAAATATCATGGTATCAGAGCCAGGTTCATTAAAAGAAAGAGTATTTCGTGATCTTTGAAGAATGTTCTTGAGTGTTCTTGAGTGTTCTTGAGTTTTTGGTGAGCTAGATCTTTGAAAATTTGAGTTTGAGTCTGTTGGTGTTTCTTTTGGAGGACAAGCTACAAGGAGGTTCCTTTAGGTGTTTGACAAGCTCAGAAGGGAGAGTCTAGCTTGCTGAGAAGCTTGGCGAGTTGTTTGGAGAGTCTTGGAGGAAGATCTAAGCTATAGCTTAGTACTTTGGATGTCGTTTGTGGATTGCTGAGTCTTGTGTGTTGATCTCTGTGTTTGCGGTTGGTTATTGATGAATAACAACCAGTGTAACAGGGAAATGGAGTGGAGTTGTTCAAGCTGGTTGAAGACAGCCTTGGAGAGCTGTGGGATTGGGAGAAATGATGTAAAGGTGGGATCTTTGAAGGAGGTCACTACTGATGGTGTAAAGGTGGGATCTTTGAAGGAGGTCACTACTGATGAGAGTAATGATGTAAAGGTGGAGTCTTTGAAGGAGATGGCTACTGATGGGAGTACACTGCTCAAGGGGATTGAAGAAGTTCATGAGAACAAGATCAGTCTTAGGAGAGTGCGTGAGGTCAAGGAGGGGATCCTTGGAGTTAGAGATCATCTAATGGAGCTGCAACACTTGTGGGATGAACTACAAGGGTTGAGAACTCGTGTGGATGCTACACCAAAGCAAGAGGTGATAGCAAGGCTCTTGGTGAGCATGGAGTTATCTTATGGATGGCTAGTAGAGATGGTTCTCAATGGAGAACAACTCGCAGATGTGGAAGGAATGTGTGTGCTGGTGGAGAGAGCACACAAGATGATGAGAGATTGGTTAACCATGAGTAGGAGTGAGGGCTCATGGAGGCTAACCAGGAGTAGGAGTGAGAGCTTCCGGAAGAAGAGGAAAGGGAGAATGCTTGCTAAGGGGTTTAGCAACATGATAAGGTGTAGGAAGAGAGTTGTGGGAGTATGCAACTACTCTGCCTATATGGGAGAAGGAAGCATGGTTCCAAAGAAGCCAGAAGTAGATGAGCATGTAACCAAGGAGGAATGGAGTGAGTTTGTTAAGCATATGTATGCTTTGGTTACGACCCGGAGGGATAGCTCTCCTACCAAAGCATACACATCAAACAAACCCATCATCATTGATTCTGGTGCAAGTCATCACATGATCAGTGATAGACATCTACTAAAGGATATAAAAACATCCAGTGGAGGAGTAAAGATAGCAAATGGGGACATGATCCCCATAGAAGGAGTGGGGAAGCTCAAACTGTTTGACAAGGAGACTAATGCATTCTACATGCCTCGGTTTGAATCAAACTTGCTATCAGTGAAGAGAGCAACGGTTGATCTAGGTTGTCAAGTAGTATTCAGGCCAGAAGAAGTGGAGTTTCAAGACTTAAAGACTGGAAGAGTCATTGGTAGAGGTGATAGCAAGAATCAGCTATACCATCTACTTGTGACCAAGGAGTTTCCTAATCCTATGTGTTTGAGCAGTGCTGCTGAGAAAGTGGACAACATGATTTGGCATGCAAGGCTAGGACATCCACACGCTCGTGCTATTGGATTGGTAATGCCTAAAATGTCATTCAACCACTTGGAGTGTGAAGCATGCATTCTAGGGAAGCATTGTAGGACAGTGTTCCCAACTTCAGAGACAACCTATGAGCATTGCTTTGATCTAGTTCACTCGGATGTGTGGACTGCTCCATGCATGTCTAGAGATAGCCAGAAGTACTTTGTGACTTTCATTGATGAGAAGTCAAAGTATACTTGGCTGACATTGCTTCCATCTAAGGACAGGGTGTTGGAGGCGTTTATGAACTTCCAGGCATATGTATCCAATCAATACAATGCCTCGGTGAAGATATTGAGGTCAGATAATGGAGGTGAATACATCAGCAATGCATTCAAGAGCCATCTAGCCAAGCATGGGATTGTGCACCAGACTAGTTGTCCTTATACACCACAGCAGAATGGTGTGGCAGAGAGGAAGAATAGGCACTTAATGGAGGTTGCAAGGTCAAGATGTATATGCATCCAAAGGTCTTGAAGAAATCTAGTCAGAAGTGCAATGTGCTATCTTAAAGAAAGCTATCAAGGTCTTAAGGATGTGTCTCCATTTGGGGCGTGGAACAAGAAGAAGCCTACACTGAATGGGAAGGGATTTGGATGTGTCAGAATGTGGATCACACTCTCTTTACCTTAACCACTCCAAAGGCATTCATTGGATGTTGCTTGTCTATGTTGATGATATCATCATCAACCGGAGTGATAAGGAAGGATGGTGGCTAGAGAAGTGAGGTATCTTGAAAGCAAGTTTTGAGAGAAAGGACTTGGGAGAAATGAAATACTTTCTTGGGATTGAGATATGCAGATCAAAGGAAGGGTTGTTTCTGTCTCAAAGGAGTATGTGATTGATCTCTTGAAAGGAGCTGATGCATATGGGGGAAAGACAGCAAAGATGCCAATGGAGGGATGGTTACAAGGTTCCACGTGAGGGGGAGATTGAGGATAGCAAGCCATTTCATGATCCTAAGCTATACAGGAAGATAGTGGGGAAACTGATCTACCTTACCATCACAAGACCTGATGTGTGCTTTGGCGGTGAATCAAAGTGAGTCAGCACATGCAAGTCATCTAAGGAGCATCATTGGAGAATGGTGGAAAGGATCTTGATGTATCTGAATGGAAACGACTGGTCTTGGAGTTTGGATGGGATGTAACAAGAGTACTGAGGTTGTAGGCTACTGTGATGCGGATTGGGCTGGAGACCGAGCAGACAGAAGATCAACAACCGGCTATTGTACATTCATTGGAGGTAATCTTGTCACATGGAAGAGCAAGAAGCAGAAGGTGGTGTCTTGTTCTAGTGCTGAGGCTGAGTATAGAGCTATGCTTAAGCTCACTAACGAGCTAGTATGGATCAAGGGGATTCTGAAGCATTTGGAGATTGAGCAAGCAACTCCAATGGTGATTGCACTGTGATAATCAAAGCAGCCATCCATATAGCCTCTAACTCAGTGTTCCATGAAAGAACCAAAACACATTGAGGTGGATTTGTCACAAGGTGAGGCAGATGATGATACTTGGGGTAATTCTGCCTTGTTACACTAGAAGTGAGGATCAGTTGGCTGATGTGTTCACAAAGGCAGCAAGGCAAAAGACAATGGAGTCCATTCATATCAGATTGGGGCTCATTGATCTTTCGCCTAAGCACTAGCTTATACACTCTCCTGATCATGTGATCTCTACTCTTTCCTCATTAAGGTTTTGTCCCAATGGGTTTTCCTTAATGAGGTTTTAACGAGGGAGATCTCATGGTCCTTCCAAGCTTGACTTGTTTTCACATGGTCAAGCTTGAGGGGGAGTGTTGAGATGAGATGCTAAGAAGAGAAGAGAAGAAGAGTTTAAGCAGATTTGGAGATGGCACTATTACAGTAACTTTTTATTTACCACAGTAAAATAAAAGTTACTGCTCAGTTAAAGTAAAAAGGAAGTTACCTTGATGGTGAGAAGAGATGGCAAGTGCTTTGGACTAAGGAAGAGTATGGATAGTGATCAGACCATTGTGGTCTGTGTGGAGGAAGAGAGGCGAGCATAGACAGCTTTGGACAGGCTGTAAAGGTCCAAAGCATGTGAGCTCTCTCAGCCCTTCATTTCAAACCAAGCCAGCCTTGCCATGTTGACCTCACATGCTTAGCATAGTGTTTTTCTCTTTAGCTTCTGCGCAAACCCTTGTCTTACTTCTCTCTATATATACTCTTGTAATCACAACTTTGAGACTAATGAGAAATGTTCCTCCCAAATAGTAAATTCTGGTTTCTTCATTCTTAATCTCTAGATCTTTGATTCACAAACTCTCTCAATCTCTTAAAAACTCTTTCTAATCTCTAAAATATCCAACGTTGGAGAGAAGTTGGTAAGGTGGTGGATTCAAACTGAGAAGAGTCACATGTTCAAAATGAGGAGAAGAGAGCTGTTAGGTTCTGTCACTTTCAGACAGATTAAAATAATGTAATCCTTTGTTTATTATTTGTGTCATTGTCTCTTCTCTCTCTGGTTTCTCTATATATGTAATGTGCAAGATGATTAATGAGATTAAGGGAGAAAGAACTCCTATTCTGGTTACTCTCTCTCACACTCGTCACTCTCTCTCTTCTATTCTTCAATCTGTCCAGAAACTTATTCTTGTGTTTATCTTTGTCATTCTTCACTTAATCTCACTAAATCTCCCAATACTCTCTCAATTCTAACATGGTATCAGAGCTACAAGCTCTTGAAACCTAAATCTCTTCCGCATTTCTCTGTGTTTATTTCTATTTTTGGCAAAGTTCATCTTGTTCTTGAGGTGTTCTTCATCCTATTTCCAGAAATTACCAAAAAATAGCAAAGTTTCTTGAAACTGTTCTTGAGAGTTCTTGAAACTATTCTTGAGAGTTTCTTACATTTCTTCCTCCAAGTCTATTATCCAGTGGGTAAAAGAAATTGAACCATGGAAATAGAAAGAAGAAGCTTGATTCCTGTAACACTAGAGGAGTCTAACTACTTGGTATGGTCTAGAATGGCCAGAGTTACCTTGGGAGGTCATGGACTTTGGGACAGCCATATCATGAAGGCTGAAGCTTCAGAGAAGATGACCCAAGAGGATAGTCAGGCGAATGATCTGAAGAATGAAGACAAGTGGGGTCAAGAAGACCGGTTAACACTTGAGATCATTCAGAACTCTCTCTCAGCATCAATCCTGGATGCTCACTCACACTGTGCAAGCGCCAAGGAATTGTGGGAGAGTCTACAAGAAGTATATGGAAGCAACTCTAACCTGAGCCGGGTCTTTGAGGTCAAGCAGCTCATCAACAACCTGAGCCAAGAGGAGATGGAGTTTACTCAATTCTTTGGCGTGTTCAGAAACTTATGGGAAGAACTTGATACATTGAGACCAAGCTCAGTAGATCCTGAAGTTCTAAGAGAAAGACAAGAGCAAGACAGAGTCTTTAGTCTGCTCCTTGTCCTGAATCCACGCTACAACTCTCTAATCAAGCATATCCTAAGAGGAGAGAGCTTACCAAGCCTTGATGATGTGTGCGGCCTGATCCAAAGGAAACATGGAGCACACTATCTCTTCAAAGAGGAAAGGGAGGAAGCTGTTCCTGAAAGGAGTATGCGTGATCAGAAGAGACATAAAAAGAAGCTAAGAAAATATTTCAAGATCAAGAAGAGGCAGAGACATGAGAAGATCAAGTCAAGCATGACTGACTCCAGTAAAGTCATGGAGCAGCAAGCTGTGAAAGGTTTATCTATGTACTCAGCCTTCACCAGTGATCAGTTTGCAATGATCAAGGATGGCCCAATCAAATTAAGTGATATTGAGCCACTGATCCAAGCAGCAAAAGCCATTATCTCCGCAAAGCAGTCTGGTACACATTCCCTTGTCCCTAAGCCTATCATAATAGATTCAGGAGCTAGTCATCATATGATTAGTGATAGGAATCTAATTAGTGATATTAGGCCTGCCTTAGGGAATGTAAAAATAGCTAATGGAGATATGGTAAAGATAGAAGGAATAGGAAATCTCAAGTTATTTGATAAAGATTCCACTGCCTTCTATATGCCTAGCTTTGCTACTAACCTTCTCTCTGTGAAAAAGGCCACTGTTGACTTGAATTGTCAAGTGGTGTTTAGGCCAAATGAGGTTGAGTTTCAGGATCTTAAGACAGGAAAGGTGATTGGAGAGGGAAGCAGCATAGGAAATTTATACCATCTCCAAAAGACTAAGCTTTCTTATCCCTCTTCTTATACTCCTCTTTGCATGACCAGTACTAATTCATGTGATAGCACTACTTGGCATGCTAGATTAGGTCACCCACACTCACGAGCACTAGAACTTATGATGCCTAATATTTCATTTGATCATCTAGGATGTGAAGCATGCATCTTAGGAAAGCATTGCAAATCTGTTTTTCCAACATCAGTGACAATCTATGAAAAATGTTTTGATTTAATTCATTCTGATGTTTGGACCTCTCCATGTCTATCTAGAGATAATCACAAGTATTTTGTCACCTTTATAGATGAGAAATCAAAATACACTTGGATTACATTGCTTCCATCTAAGGATCGTGTGTTAGAAGCTTTTATGAACTTTCAATCCTATGTTGCTAACCACTTTAAAGCTAATGTGAAGGTACTAAGATCAGACAATGGAGGTGAATATACAAGCAATGCTTTCAAGAATCACTTGGCAAAACATGGCATAGTTCACCAAACAAGCTGCCCTTATACTCCTCAGCAGAATGGAGTTGCTGAGAGAAAGAATAGGCATCTGATGGAGGTTGCAAGGTCAATGATGTTTCATGCAAATGTTCCTAAGAGATTCTGGAGTGATGCTGTGGTGACAGCATGCTACCTAATCAACAGGATTCCCACCAAGGTGTTGAAAGATACTTCACCTTATGAAGTGCTGAACAAGACCAGACCATCAATCCATCATCTCAGAGTGTTTGGATGCGCCTGCTTTGTGCTGGTACCAGGAGAGCTAAGGAATAAGCTAGAAGCTAAAAGCAAGAAGTGCATTTTTATTGGATACTCATCTACACAGAAGGGATACAAGTGCTACAATCCTGAAACAAGAAAAGTGCTTGTGTCCAGAGATGTCAAGTTTATGGAGGACAAAGGCTTTTTATGCTGAGAAGAATTGGGAGGAGCTCAAAGATCTGTCTCAAGCATCAGACAAGGCTAATAATCTGAGAATTATTATGGAGAGCCTTGGAATCAGCCTATCAAACCCCACGGAAACAACCAGAGCTGCTTCCCCTCATCAAGAGCCTGCTCAAGTGAATGAAGAGGTCACTCATCCTGATCCTGAAGGGGGCAATGAACAAGAACCAGTACAACAACAAGGTTCAGATGTTCATGATCAGGAGAGTGTACAAGAACAAGACACTGATCAGGATAGTGTACAAGAACAAGACACTGCCCAAGTTCATGAGGAAGAAGAGCAGCAAGAAGATCAGGTCCAAACACTGAGAAGAAGTACAAGGATAAGGAAGGATCCTTCTACTTGGACAAGCTCAAGAGTCTACTTCAACAGTCAAGCAGTAGCCCATCCCATATCCGCAGTATGCTCCTTTGCGCAATTTCCATCTGAACATCAAGCTTTCATAGTTGGGTTAGATGAAGCGTATGTACCAAGATCATACGCAGAAGCAATGGAGCTTGAGGTATGGAGAAAATCAGTTGAAGCTGAGATCAATGCCATGATAGTCAATGATACATGGTTTGAAAGTGAACTCCCAAGAGGAAAGAAAGCTGTGACAAGCAAGTGGGTGTTTACAATCAAGTTTCTTCCTAATGGCAAGGTGGAGAGGTGTAAAACAAGGCTGGTTGCAAGAGGGTTTACTCAGACATATGGAGAGGACTATGTAGACACATTTGCACCAGTGGCCAAGCTACATACAATCCGGATCATCTTATCTCTGGCAACAAACTTGGAATGGGAATTGTGGCAGATGGATGTCAAGAATGCCTTTCTTCAAGGAGAGTTAGAAGATGAAGTGTACATGCATCCTCCTCCTGGTTTAGAGAAACTGGTAAAGCCTGGAAATGTTCTCAGACTCAAGAAAGCAATTTATGGGCTGAAGCAATCTCCTAGAGCATGGTACCACAAGCTGAGCACCACACTGAATGGGAGAGGATTCAGGAAATCAGAAGCTGATCACACCTTGTTTACTCTCTCCGGCCCAAGAGGAATTGTAGTCATCTTGATTTATGTGGATGATATAATCATCACAGGCAGTGACAAAGAAGGCATCAAAGAAACCAAGGTATTCCTAAAATCTGTGTTTGATATTAAAGATTTAGGTGAACTCAAGTACTTCCTTGGGATTGAAGTATGCCGCTCTAAAGAGGGGCTCTTCTTGTCTCAAAGGAAGTACACACTTGATCTTTTAAATGAGGCAGGAAACCTTGGAGGAAGAACAGCCAAAACACCACTTGAAGAAGGCTACAAAGTACTCAGAAAGGGGGAGTTTGAAGACAAACCTTATGAGGATGTAAAGCAGTATAGAAGGATGGTGGGAAAGCTCATCTATCTAACCATTACCAGGCCAGACATTTGCTTCGCAGTGAACCAAGTCAGCCAATATTGAGATGAAGAACCAAAGAGAAGAATATGCATTGACAAGAGAAGACAAAGAGAAGATCATATGCTGCGGTTACTTGAGAGAGAAGACACAGTCTTGGATCACAAGTAACCAACTCTGCCCTAACTTGCCTTGAGTGGCAGGGAACTGCTGAGCTCGTCCAGAAAGTATCCAGACACCAATATGACCGTTGGAGAGAAGTTGGTAAGGTGTGGATTCAAACTGAGAAGAGTCACATGTTCAAAATGAGGAGAAGAGAGCTGTTAGGTTCTGTCACTTTCAGACAGATTAAAATAATGTAATCCTTTGTTTATTATTTGTGTCATTGTCTCTTCTCTCTCTGGTTTCTCTATATATGTAATGTGCAAGATGATTAATGAGATTAAGGGAGAAAGAACTCCTATTCTGGTTACTCTCTCTCACACTCGTCACTCTCTCTCTTCTATTCTTCAATCTGTCCAGAAACTTATTCTTGTGTTTATCTTTGTCATTCTTCACTTAATCTCACTAAATCTCCCAATACTCTCTCAATTCTAACATGGTATCAGAGCTACAAGCTCTTGAAACCTAAATCTCTTCCGCATTTCTCTGTGTTTATTTCTATTTTTGGCAAAGTTCATCTTGTTCTTGAGGTGTTCTTCATCCTATTTCCAGAAATTACCAAAAATAGCAAAGTTTCTTGAAACTGTTCTTGAGAGTTCTTGAAACTATTCTTGAGAGTTTCTTACATTTCTTCCTCCAAGTCTATTATCCAGTGGGTAAAAGAAATTGAACCATGGAAATAGAAAGAAGAAGCTTGATTCCTGTAACACTAGAGGAGTCTAACTACTTGGTATGGTCTAGAATGGCCAGAGTTACCTTGGGAGGTCATGGACTTTGGGACAGCCATATCATGAAGGCTGAAGCTTCAGAGAAGATGACCCAAGAGGATAGTCAGGCGAATGATCTGAAGAATGAAGACAAGTGGGGTCAAGAAGACCGGTTAACACTTGAGATCATTCAGAACTCTCTCTCAGCATCAATCCTGGATGCTCACTCACACTGTGCAAGCGCCAAGGAATTGTGGGAGAGTCTACAAGAAGTATATGGAAGCAACTCTAACCTGAGCCGGGTCTTTGAGGTCAAGCAGCTCATCAACAACCTGAGCCAAGAGGAGATGGAGTTTACTCAATTCTTTGGCGTGTTCAGAAACTTATGGGAAGAACTTGATACATTGAGACCAAGCTCAGTAGATCCTGAAGTTCTAAGAGAAAGACAAGAGCAAGACAGAGTCTTTAGTCTGCTCCTTGTCCTGAATCCACGCTACAACTCTCTAATCAAGCATATCCTAAGAGGAGAGAGCTTACCAAGCCTTGATGATGTGTGCGGCCTGATCCAAAGGAAACATGGAGCACACTATCTCTTCAAAGAGGAAAGGGAGGAAGCTGTTCCTGAAAGGAGTATGCGTGATCAGAAGAGACATAAAAAGAAGCTAAGAAAATATTTCAAGATCAAGAAGAGGCAGAGACATGAGAAGATCAAGTCAAGCATGACTGACTCCAGTAAAGTCATGGAGCAGCAAGCTGTGAAAGGTTTATCTATGTACTCAGCCTTCACCAGTGATCAGTTTGCAATGATCAAGGATGGCCCAATCAAATTAAGTGATATTGAGCCACTGATCCAAGCAGCAAAAGCCATTATCTCCGCAAAGCAGTCTGGTACACATTCCCTTGTCCCTAAGCCTATCATAATAGATTCAGGAGCTAGTCATCATATGATTAGTGATAGGAATCTAATTAGTGATATTAGGCCTGCCTTAGGGAATGTAAAAATAGCTAATGGAGATATGGTAAAGATAGAAGGAATAGGAAATCTCAAGTTATTTGATAAAGATTCCACTGCCTTCTATATGCCTAGCTTTGCTACTAACCTTCTCTCTGTGAAAAAGGCCACTGTTGACTTGAATTGTCAAGTGGTGTTTAGACCAAATGAGGTTGAGTTTCAGGATCTTAAGACAGGAAAGGTGATTGGAGAGGGAAGCAGCATAGGAAATTTATACCATCTCCAAAAGACTAAGCTTTCTTATCCCTCTTCTTATACTCCTCTTTGCATGACCAGTACTAATTCATGTGATAGCACTACTTGGCATGCTAGATTAGGTCACCCACACTCACGAGCACTAGAACTTATGATGCCTAATATTTCATTTGATCATCTAGGATGTGAAGCATGCATCTTAGGAAAGCATTGCAAATCTGTTTTTCCAACATCAGTGACAATCTATGAAAAATGTTTTGATTTAATTCATTCTGATGTTTGGACCTCTCCATGTCTATCTAGAGATAATCACAAGTATTTTGTCACCTTTATAGATGAGAAATCAAAATACACTTGGATTACATTGCTTCCATCTAAGGATCGTGTGTTAGAAGCTTTTATGAACTTTCAATCTTATGTTGCTAACCACTTTAAAGCTAATGTGAAGGTACTAAGATCAGACAATGGAGGTGAATATACAAGCAATGCTTTCAAGAATCACTTGGCAAAACATGGCATAGTTCACCAAACAAGCTGTCCTTATACTCCTCAGCAGAATGGAGTTGCTGAGAGAAAGAATAGGCATCTGATGGAGGTTGCAAGGTCAATGATGTTTCATGCAAATGTTCCTAAGAGATTCTGGAGTGATGCTGTGGTGACAGCATGCTACCTAATCAACAGGATTCCCACCAAGGTGTTGAAAGATACTTCACCTTATGAAGTGCTGAACAAGACCAGACCATCAATCCATCATCTCAGAGTGTTTGGATGCGCCTGCTTTGTGCTGGTACCAGGAGAGCTAAGGAATAAGCTAGAAGCTAAAAGCAAGAAGTGCATTTTTATTGGATACTCATCTACACAGAAGGGATACAAGTGCTACAATCCTGAAACAAGAAAAGTGCTTGTGTCCAGAGATGTCAAGTTTATGGAGGACAAAGGCTTTTATGCTGAGAAGAATTGGGAGGAGCTCAAAGATCTGTCTCAAGCATCAGACAAGGCTAATAATCTGAGAATTATTATGGAGAGCCTTGGAATCAGCCTATCAAACCCCACGGAAACAACCAGAGCTGCTTCCCCTCATCAAGAGCCTGCTCAAGTGAATGAAGAGGTCACTCATCCTGATCCTGAAGGGGGCAATGAACAAGAACCAGTACAACAACAAGGTTCAGATGTTCATGATCAGGAGAGTGTACAAGAACAAGACACTGATCAGGATAGTGTACAAGAACAAGACACTGCCCAAGTTCATGAGGAAGAAGAGCAGCAAGAAGATCAGGTCCAAACACTGAGAAGAAGTACAAGGATAAGGAAGGATCCTTCTACTTGGACAAGCTCAAGAGTCTACTTCAACAGTCAAGCAGTAGCCCATCCCATATCCGCAGTATGCTCCTTTGCGCAATTTCCATCTGAACATCAAGCTTTCATAGTTGGGTTAGATGAAGCGTATGTACCAAGATCATACGCAGAAGCAATGGAGCTTGAGGTATGGAGAAAATCAGTTGAAGCTGAGATCAATGCCATGATAGTCAATGATACATGGTTTGAAAGTGAACTCCCAAGAGGAAAGAAAGCTGTGACAAGCAAGTGGGTGTTTACAATCAAGTTTCTTCCTAATGGCAAGGTGGAGAGGTGTAAAACAAGGCTGGTTGCAAGAGGGTTTACTCAGACATATGGAGAGGACTATGTAGACACATTTGCACCAGTGGCCAAGCTACATACAATCCGGATCATCTTATCTCTGGCAACAAACTTGGAATGGGAATTGTGGCAGATGGATGTCAAGAATGCTTTTCTTCAAGGAGAGTTAGAAGATGAAGTGTACATGCATCCTCCTCCTGGTTTAGAGAAACTGGTAAAGCCTGGAAATGTTCTCAGACTCAAGAAAGCAATTTATGGGCTGAAGCAATCTCCTAGAGCATGGTACCACAAGCTGAGCACCACACTGAATGGGAGAGGATTCAGGAAATCAGAAGCTGATCACACCTTGTTTACTCTCTCCGGCCCAAGAGGAATTGTAGTCATCTTGATTTATGTGGATGATATAATCATCACAGGCAGTGACAAAGAAGGCATCAAAGAAACCAAGGTATTCCTAAAATCTGTGTTTGATATTAAAGATTTAGGTGAACTCAAGTACTTCCTTGGGATTGAAGTATGCCGCTCTAAAGAGGGGCTCTTCTTGTCTCAAAGGAAGTACACACTTGATCTTTTAAATGAGGCAGGAAACCTTGGAGGAAGAACAGCCAAAACACCACTTGAAGAAGGCTACAAAGTACTCAGAAAGGGGGAGTTTGAAGACAAACCTTATGAGGATGTAAAGCAGTATAGAAGGATGGTGGGAAAGCTCATCTATCTAACCATTACCAGGCCAGACATTTGCTTCGCAGTGAACCAAGTCAGCCAACATATGCAGGCGCCTAAGATACACCATTGGAACATGGTGGAGAGGATCATGAGGTATCTGAGAGTAGCTCCTGGTCAGGGTGTATGGATGGCTTGCAATGGAAGCACAGAGATTGTAGGCTACTGTGATGCTGATTGGGCAGGAGATAGAGTTGATAGGAGATCAACAACAGGCTACTGCACATTTATTGGAGGCAATCTAGTAACTTGGAAGAGCAAGAAGCAGAAGGTTGTGTCATGCTCAAGTGCTGAAGCTGAGTATAGAGCCATGAGAAAGCTTACCAACGAGTTGATCTGGATAAAAGGGTTGCTTGGAGACTTGGGAATTGAGATCACAACACCTATCACAATGCATTGTGATAACCAAGCTGCCATTCACATTGCCAGCAACTCAGTCTTCCATGAAAGAAACCAAACACATTGAAGTAGACTGCCACAAGGTGAGACATGCTGTGGAGAAGCAAATCATTCTTCCCTGCTATACAAGAAGTGAAGACCAGCTTGCTGACATCTTCACCAAGGCAGCAAGCACCAAAGTCTGTGAGTTCATCCACTCTAAGTTGGGACTCATAGACCTCACATCTCACTGACTCTCCTAACATGGAGACCTCTACTCTTTTTCCTTGGTGTGTTTTTGTCCCACTGGGTTTTGCACACTAAGGTTTTAATGAGGGAGGTTCTTCATGTTTTCCAATCTTGACTAAGTTCCTATAGTCAAGCTTGAGGGGGAGTATTGAGATGAAGAACCAAAGAGAAGAATATGCATTGACAAGAGAAGACAAAGAGAAGATCATATGCCGGTTACTTGAGAGAGAAGACACAGTCTTGGATCACAAGTAACCAACTCTGCCCTAACTTGCCTTGAGAGGCAGGGAACTGCTGAGCTCGTCCAGAAAGTATCCAGACACCAATATGACCGTTGGAGAGAAGTTGGTAAGGTGTGGATTCAAACTGAGAAGAGTCACATGTTCAAAATGAGGAGAAGAGAGCTGTTAGGTTCTGTCACTTTCAGACAGATTAAAATAATGTAATCCTTTGTTTATTATTTGTGTCATTGTCTCTTCTCTCTCTGGTTTCTCTATATATGTAATGTGCAAGATGATTAATGAGATTAAGGGAGAAAGAACTCCTATTCTGGTTACTCTCTCTCACACTCGTCACTTCTCTCTTCTATTCTTCAATCTGTCCAGAAACTTATTCTTGTGTTTATCTTTGTCATTCTTCACTTAATCTCACTAAATCTCCCAATACTCTCTCAATTCTAACAGCCAACATATGCAGGCGCCTAAGATACACCATTGGAACATGGTGGAGAGGATCATGAGGTATCTGAGAGTAGCTCCTGGTCAGGGTGTATGGATGGCTTGCAATGGAAGCACAGAGATTGTAGGCTACTGTGATGCTGATTGGGCAGGAGATAGAGTTGATAGGAGATCAACAACAGGCTACTGCACATTTATTGGAGGCAATCTAGTAACTTGGAAGAGCAAGAAGCAGAAGGTTGTGTCATGCTCAAGTGCTGAAGCTGAGTATAGAGCCATGAGAAAGCTTACCAACGAGTTGATCTGGATAAAAGGGTTGCTTGAGACTTGGGGAATTGAGATCACAACACCTATCACAATGCATTGTGATAACCAAGCTGCCATTCACATTGCCAGCAACTCAGTCTTCCATGAAAGACCAAACACATTGAAGTAGACTGCCACAAGGTGAGACATGCTGTGGAGAAGCAAATCATTCTTCCCTGCTATACAAGAAGTGAAGACCAGCTGGCTGACATCTTCACCAAGGCAGCAAGCACCAAAGTCTGTGAGTTTCATCCCACTCTAAGTTGGGACTCATAGACCTCACATCTCACTGACTCTCCTAACATGGAGACCTCTACTCTTTTTTCCTTGGTGTGTTTTGTCCCACTGGGTTTTGCACACTAAGGTTTAATGAGGGAGGTTCTTCATGTTTTCCAATCTTGACTAAGTTCCTATAGTCAAGCTTGAGGGGGAGTATTGAGATGAAGAACCAAAAGAGAAGAATATGCATTGACAAGAGAAGACAAAGAGAAGATCATATGCTGCGGTTACTTGAGAGAGAAGACACAGTCTTGGATCACAAGTAACCAACTCTGCCCTAACTTGCCTTGAGAGGCAGGGAACTGCTGAGCTCGTCCCAGAAAGTATCCAGACACCAATATGACCGTTGGAGAGAAGTTGGTAAGGGTGGATTCAAAACTGAGAAGAGTCACATGTTCAAAATGAGAGAAGAGAGCTGTTAGGTTCTGTCACTTTCAGACAGATTAAATAATGTAATCCTTTGTTTATTATTTGTGTCATTGTCTCTTCTCTCTCTGGTTTCTCTATATATGTAATGTGCAAGATGATTAATAAGATTAAGGGAGAAAGAACTCCTATTCTGGTTACTCTCTCTCACACTCGTCACTCTCTCTCTTCTATTCTTCAATCTGTCCAGAAACTTATTCTTGTGTTTATCTTTGTCATTCTTCACTTAATCTCACTAAATCTCCCAATACTCTCTCTATTGACAAAGGAAATAAATATGGAGACTTGTATGGACAAGAAGCCATGGAGATAGAAGAGAAAAGAGTTGCATCAGGCGTGTAGAGAAGATAACTTGGTGTTTACTCTATTGTGTGCAAGACTTGTGATACAAGGAAAGGAAAGGGAGGCAAAGTTAAGTTCAAACTCGCCAAGGCTTGTGTATTAGTCAATCAAACCGTTGGCAAAAGAGCAGAGGCAAGTGGAGTATTTAAATGGTTAAAGTCACATGTTCTACTTTGAGGAGAGAGGGGAAGAGAACCGTTGGAGACCTGTCCCTTTCACCCTGACCAGCAGCAACATTGTTTAATCTATTCTCTTTGTCTTGTTTCTAATCACATTGTGTCTTTAAATATTGTAACCATTGCACACAATTAATTTAAGGAAATAGTTCTCCTTCTTTTCTCTGATTAAAATCGTCACTCTCTCTCTCTCTTACTCTCTCTCACTTGTTCTTGACTTATTCACTCTGTTCTTGAGATTTCTAAACATGGTATCAGAGCTATAAGCTCCTGATTACCTTCCACTTCGCAACATCACTCTGTTTTACTCATTCTCTATTGATTTTCTGTTTCAGTTCTTTCTTTTACTCTTCAGATTTCTTTTATCCAGTGGGTAATAAATCTGTGTTCTTGAGTTGTTCTTGAGTGTTCTTGAGTGTTCTTGAATTTTTCTTCACTTTTTCTGAGTTGTGCTCACTCTGTTCTGTCCTTCTATTTATCTCTTGAGAGTTTATCTGTTCTGGACTTGATTTATTTCAGTTCTAGAATTTATTTCTCTCACACTCATCCTTGAAAATTTAAAATTTTTCTTGGCGCCAAGCTTGAAGGATGGAGAGCTACAACCATGTGAAGATTCCAGTTACACTTAAGGGACCAGGAAATACATTACCTGGTCTAGGATGACCATGACAGCCCTTGGAGGAAGAGGACTTTGGCAGCATGTGACTTCAAGCTCAGCTCCAAAGCAAATCACCAAGGAGAAGAATGGCAAGGAGATTGTGTTGAGATGAAGCATCATGAGTAAAGAGAAACAAGATCAAGGATAAGAAAGCAAAGGATCACGAGTACTTGTGACACAAGTCTGTCCGACAGCTAACCTAGCTTGGAGCACAAGGGAGCATAGTTGGATATTCAAATAATGTGAAGACTTAAGAGAGGAGAAGAGGAGAAAGAAGAAACTCGCCAAGTAAAAGAAATGGTTGGCGAGTTTGAAGAGAGTCACGGGTGAGAAGTAAGGAGAGAGTGGTTCCCAACCGTTGGGACCTGTCCTTTCACTCTGCTCACTCTGCTCCTCTCTGCTCACACTGCTCCCCTCTGTCCATACGCCAGACTTGTTTAATATTGTTGCAAGCTCTTTTTGTTTATTACTATCCAGAGATTTGTCTCTCCTTTAAATACTCCTTTGTATGCAACCATTTTTAAGTATCAAGTAAAAATGTTTTCATTCTCTTTGTCTCTTCAATCTCGTTACTCTCTCATCTCTCCACACTTCTAATCTTATCATACTT
>NW_026615533.1:40000-52780 GCF_000801105.2 Raphanus sativus | reverse complement strand
CACGCTGTCACGCCCCCAATCCTGAGAAGGATTGTCGGGACGGACTATGGCTCGAGGAAACGAACCAGCCGATCCTTGTGATCAAAGGCAAGCGTTCCATAGTCCAAATACAAAGGTTAAGTATGAAAAGACTTAACAAAATAAGCTGAGAAAGAAATAGACAGCTAGAACGAGTTAGACGGTAGCTGGACAAAGTGCACGAGTAGCTCGACCAGCTCACAGAAGCTCAGTAGAGTGTACTCCAGCTCCCTCACTACTAAGTCAGCTCCACTAGCTGGACTACTAGCTCACTCAGCTGGGTCAGCTGGGAGTCAGCTCATCTCAGCTAGACGGACTGTTCGGGTTTCGGGACAGTGGTCCGGGTCCGGGCCGGTGGCGGGCTGGGTGGTCCAGCCATGTGGTCCATGGACCGGTGGGCTCTTGGGCAAGGCCGTGGGCTGTGTCTAGGGGGCCTGGGGGATGGTTTGGGCTTAAGCCTGACCCAATATAATGGCCTGATAGGCGTTGGGGTGCAAGGGAACAAAGGGGTGCAACCTGTTTTCCAAGTCATGCCTTTTCGGTACAAGTCGTGCCTGTTCGTGGGGCAAGACTTACCCCCTCATTTCCTATAAATAGGGCCTCGTCCCATTCACTTTTCTCATCCAGTTCCAGAGTAAAATACTCAGAGAAAGTCGTAGAGAAAGAGAGAGAGAGAAAGAGAGAGTTTCCGGTCAATACCGAGGCTGTTTGAGTGGTGGTTAGTTTTCCGGCGACTCTGATCGTTTGTGAAACAACCTCTGGTCAATATGGAAGATCAGAATGGAGAGAAGAACCTGGAGAACCCAGTCGTGGTTCAGAAGGTATGGTATGGGCTTTGGTCCCATCAGACCTTACGGTTAGCCCTTGTGGTCGAACCGAGGATCTGGTCGGTTCATTAGTCCCAACCGTTTCTCCTTATCTGTTTCTAGTCTATCTTTTTCTCTTCTTTCAGATGATGCACGAAGGGTTGTGTCTGTTGGGCCCAAGGGTTGCATCCCTTGACTTGAATGGTCACACCCTAACCACTAACTAGACCATGAGTCGGTTATGCGGGACAGTGCGGTTCGTACCAATGATTAAGGGGTTGGCCTGAACGTTTTGGAAAGTCACCAAAGGGTACAAGTTGCCAAGAGTCATGAGTGCCAAGGGTCATGAGAGTCCAAAGAGTACGAGTAACCAGATGGTATGGGATACCAGAGAGTTATGAGTACTATAAGGTACCATAGACCAGGAGGTGTCAATGACCAAGGGGCACGAGATACCAAAGGGTGCGAGTTCCAAAGGGTGCCAATGGATGCAGGTTCTGTCCGGTCCATATGGTTCAGTCCCAAACCTTAAGTCAAGGACGTATGCACAGTTGTCTAACCGGAGTAGTGAGTCGCAAGGTCTGGCCGGTTGATGATCAATTCGGGCTGAGCTTGGGCCTTACTCAATGGTATGGATCCAGGCCAGTACTGGATCAGGTAAGGGAGTCCGTTGGGCCTTTGAGCCGGACTTCAAGATTGACCGGTCGAACCTAGATTCTGTCCGGATAGTCGGACTGGTCTTTGGGACGATACGGACTGGTCGTGTTCTGATATTTTGTCTGGGCTGTCTATCTATTCTAAGTCGTGGGGTGGTTGGTTGATAGACTTAGGATATGATAGGCAGTTCCAAATCATTTTGTTCATATAATAATGTTGTTTAAGGTTTATTAAATTTCTAGGAACCAAACCAAAACATGTAGGATTAATCCGATATCACTTCGGTTATGATTAAATGCTTATTGGTTATGGTTTCAGGAAATGCGGCTTGTGGTGGTCAAGCCAAGGAACCGTGAAGGCTCTATCAGTGAGAAGCTGTGCCGTGTGTGGGTAAACGAAGCTAGGGAAGAACTAGTTATTGTTTACGAGACTATTAAGAAACTATGTATTGGATCACATGATTAGGAGTATTATAATGTAAACTACAAGGATGTTTTTTTTAAGTTATTATTTATTCCGCTGTACTATCTGGTCACTTTGTTTATGAACCTCATATTTGAATATGACTTAGTAAATAAAAGACTTAAAAATGGATCAAACAAGCAAAGAAAACAATAAGTAAGTCTGCGGATCCAGTTGGGCCGAGAGGCCAGGATCGGGTCTTACAAGTTGGTATCAGAGCATGCTTGATTCTAGGATAGTTGGGTTATGGTAGTCTACACACACACTCGCAGCCCGCTGATTAAGGTCTCACGGTGAGGTTATTGATTGCTTAGCCTAGGGATTCTGTTTGTTCTCTTCTTTTATTATGTTGTCCTTGTACTAACTTGTCTGGAATCCTTAGGGTGGTAAAAGCAAATCAGGAAGAACTCGAAAGAGTAAGGGAGCGACCGGACAGTCCAGCCAACGGGTGGACGATGTCAATCCGGCCGGGTTACCAACCGATCCGGTTGTAGCTAACACCGGTGCAGGAACAACAGGAGATCCGGCAACCCTTACTCCAGGGCGAGTTGATGGTACGATAAGGGAGGACGACCAGGAGCATGAAGAGGAAGTAGAATCCTCAAATGCCGAGCGTCGGGTCGACCCACGTACAGGCGCAGTCGATGGTGAAGGAAACCAGGCCGCAGGGCCGTCCATGAAGGACGTGCTAGAAGCCATGAAGCTTATGGGCAATCAGATGGTTGCTATGACTCAGATGGTCACCCCTTTGGTGAACTCATCAGTGGGTCAAGCGCCACCTACCGCAACGCCCATAGCAAATGGTACGGCCCGGGAAACGGCTGAGGTGATTGAGATCGACCCACCCGTAAGGACTGAGAAGAAGGTGGACTATCTGAGCTTGTTGCAGCACATCACCCGTCTGGGTACGCAACACTTCTCAGGTAGCACCGATCCCATAGAGGCAGACGAGTGGAGGAGTAGGCTTGTCCGAAACTTCAATTCTACTCGTTGCCCAGAGGATTATCAGAGAGACATTGCGATCCACTTCCTGGAAGGGGACGCACATAATTGGTGGTTGGCTTTAGATAAGCGCACCAATGGAAGTCTCCGAAGTTTTGCGGATTTTGAAGTGGAATTCAACCGCAAATACTTTCCTGCAGAGGCTTGGGACCGTCTGGAAGCTAAATTCCTAGATTTGGTCCAAGGCCGCAGAACCGTACGGGAGTACGAAGAGGAGTTCAACCGGCTCAGACGGTTTGTTGGAAGGGAGCTTGAGGACGAGGCAGTCCAGGTCCGTCGGTTCATCCGAGGCTTAAGGCCTGAACTGAAGACCCACTGCTCGATCCGCACCTTCAGCACCGTGAATGAGCTGGTCGAACGAATGGCTCTTTTGGAGTCTAACCTAGCTGAGGAAGCCAAGGTTAAGGCTAAGTCGCAGTCTGGCCAGTCTGGCAAGACCAACGACCGAAAGAGGAAATGGGACCAGGTAGACGGAGGCAAGACCTCTGGTGGTCGACCTGAGTGTCCTAAGTGCGGCAAACACCATCCAGGTGAATGCTGGAAGGCCATGGGGGCTTGTGTGCGATGTGGCAGTATGGACCATAAGATCCAGAACTGCACTCGACCAAACCAGAACTCAGGCCAGTCTGGAGGAAGCGGCTCTCCTACTTGTTTCCAGTGTGGCAAGAGTGGACATTACAAGACGGACTGTCCCCAGCTACGTGGAGGTCAAGGGAAGGGTCGTGGAGACAATGGCAAACCAAGCCAGAGCAGGCCAGCTTCAAACCCTCGGGTTTACGAGCTGTCCCGTGATGACAGTGCTTCCGGGTCGCTGGACTCGATCACTGGTAATTTCTGAATTTGATCTTTTTACTTTAAAAGTAGAATTGTTTTGGTCTGGAACCTAGAAGGTTCTAGGGGATTCTGATGTGGGTCTCTGATAGGGACCCTCATGATTGGTGGTGTGGAAACACACGTACTTTTCGACACAGGGGCTACACATAGTTTTGTGAGTCCGGAACTGGTCGGAAAGGGTCTGTTCTGTCTGGACGCTGGGGATACTTCGGTGATAGTGAATGCAGCCGGAGGGCAAGTAATGCATTCACTGGGCAATATGTCAAATATCCCAGTGTCAATTCAGGGAAGAGATTTCCCTGTGAATCTGATTTGTGTCCACCTAAAGAATCACGAGGTGATCTTAGGTATGGATTGGTTGGGAAGGTATCGGGCCACTCTCGATTGCCATAGGGGTCGTGTGCAATTGGAGAATGGACTTCACCCGATTCAGTACCAAGGTCTGAGTCCGGCTCTAGGAAAAGTAGTGGTATCAGCAGTCCGAGCAGTACGGATGCTGAAACAGGGTTGCGAGTCCTTTTTGGCCACAATCACCACTACGGAGCCCGACTGTTCTGTTTGTCTGAAAGACCCTGCAGAGGATTCGTTGGTGTCTGAGTTCCGAGATGTGTTTCAGGCGCTACAGGGAGTTCCCCCTGATACTGTTAGGCCCGAACCGTTTATGATTGAACTAGAGCCAGGGACAGTTCCGCTGTCCAAGAGTCCGTACCGAATGGCTCCGGCCGAGATGGCTGAGCTGAAGAAGCAATTAGAAGAATTGCTTGACAAGGGGTTCATACGTCCAAGTAGCTCCCCTTGGGGTGCACCAGTCCTCTTTGTGAAAAAGAAGGATGGTAGCATGCGTCTGTGTATCGACTATCGGGGGTTGAACAGGGTTACTGTGAAGAACAAGTACCCGTTGCCCAGGATAGACGAATTGTTGGATCAACTCAAAGGAGCTAAATGGTTTTCTAAGATCGATTTGGCCTCAGGGTATCATCAGATCCCTATAGAGCCAAATGATATTAGAAAGACAGCGTTTAGGACCAGGTACGGTCACTACGAGTTCGTGGTGATGCCATTTGGTCTGACCAATGCACCTGCTGCATTCATGAAAATGATGAACAGCGTGTTCCAAGACTTCTTGGACGAATCAGTGATCATCTTCATTGATGATATCCTGATTTACTCTAAGGATGAGGAATCTCATAGGAAACACCTGAGAGCCGTGCTAGGACGATTACGGGAACACAAACTTTATGCTAAACTCAGCAAATGCAGTTTTTGGCAGAAGAGTATTGGGTTCCTCGGCCATATCGTGTCCGACCAAGGTGTCTCGGTGGATCCAGAGAAGATCAGGGCGATCAAGGATTGGCCCCGACCACGCAGTGCCACGGAAGTCAGGAGCTTCCTAGGGCTGGCAGGTTACTATAGAAAGTTTGTGAAAGGATTCGCAAGCTTGGCTCAGCCTATGACACGGTTGACTGGGAAGGACGTTAAGTTCACATGGTCTGAGGAGTGTGAGAGATGTTTCTCCGCGCTTAAAGACATGTTGACCAGCGCACCCGTCCTAGTACTTCCGGAGGCCGACCAACCATATGTGGTCTATACCGACGCGTCCATAACTGGACTAGGTTGTGTACTGACCCAGAATGGAAAGGTCATTGCCTACGCATCAAGGCAGTTGAGAAAACATGAGGGAAACTACCCCACCCATGATCTCGAAATGGCTGCGGTAGTATTTGCCTTAAAGATTTGGCGGTCATACTTGTATGGCGCCAAGGTTCAGATACTTACGGACCACAAGAGTCTGAAGTATATATTCACCCAGCCTGAGTTAAACTTAAGGCAGAGGAGGTGGATGGAATTTGTGGCTGATTACGATCTAGACATCTCCTATCACCCGGGCAAGGCCAATCTGGTCGCAGACGCCTTGAGCCGGAGGAGGGCGGATGTATCGGCCGAACGGGAGGCGGGCGACCTGGAAGGGACGGTCCGTTCTCTGCAGTTGAATGCATTGACTAATGAGTCTGAACCACTCGGGCTGGAGGCGGTTAACCAAGCCGACCTACTCACCCGAATTCGTTTAGCTCAGGGTCATGACGAGAACCTGAATAAGGTGGCTCGAAATGATAGGACGGAGTACCAGATTGCAAAAGATGGTACCATCCTAGTGAATGGTCGGATCAGTGTTCCAAATGATAAGGGCCTTAAGGAGGAAATTATGAGGGAAGCTCATAAGTCTAAATTCTCGGTACATCCTGGCGCGACCAAGATGTATCAGAACCTCAAGAGGTATTATCATTGGATCCGGATGAAGACTGATATTGCTGAATGGGTGACCAAGTGTTCCACTTGCCAACTCATCAAAGCAGAGCATCAGGTTCCTAGTGGGTTGTTGCAATGCTTACCTATTCCTGAATGGAAGTGGGATCACATCGCGATGGACTTCGTGACTGGGTTCCCCACCACAAGGAATAAGAAAGATGCAGTCTGGGTTGTGGTGGATCGCCTAACCAAGTCAGCACACTTTCTGGCCATCAAGAAGGCGGACGGGGTCGATCAAATTGTACGTATATACATTGATGAGATCGTTCGTCTACATGGTGTCCCGGCAAGCATAGTGTCGGATAGGGATCCAAGGTTTGCATCTCACTTCTGGAAGGCTTTTCAAAAGGCCTTAGGAACGAGAGTAAACATGAGTACCGCCTATCACCCACAGACGGATGGTCAGTCTGAACGGACGATCCAGACATTGGAAGACATGTTGAGAGCATGTGTCTTGGACTGGGGTGATTCCTGGGAAAGACATCTACCCTTGGTAGAGTTTGCTTACAACAATAGTTTCCATAGTAGTATTGGCATGTCGCCATACGAAGCTCTGTATGGGCGTCCATGCAGGACACCCTTGTGCTGGACCCAAGTTGGGGAACGCAGCATGATTGGTCCGGAGATTGTCGAGGAGACAACTGACAAGATCAAGTTCCTAAAGGATAAGATGAGAGAGGCGCAGGACCGCCAAAAGAACTATGCAGATCGAAGAAGAAAAGATCTCGAGTTTGAGGTAGGTGACCTGGTGTATCTCAAGATGATTACCTTCAAGGGACGAGTCAGGATCTCCGGAAGAAGGAAGTTAGATCCGAGGTACTTGGGGCCGTTCAAGGTTATCGAAAGAGTTGGCAAAGTGGCATACAAGTTAGACTTGCCTGCCAAGATGGATGCATTTCATAATGTGTTCCATGTTTCCCAACTTCGGAAGTGCCTAACGGACCAAGATGTCGTCCTTCCTGCCATTCCAGCTGATCTAGGCACGAACCTAACCTTAGAGACAAGGCCGGTTCGGATCGTAGACAGGATGGAAAAGGCAACCAGGAAAAAGACAGTCCAGATGGTCAAGATCGTCTGGGACTGTGATGGTAAAGATATAATCACTTGGGAAACAGAAGCTAGAATGAAAGCTGAGTACCCAGAGTGGTTTGATCAGTTTGTTTCTGAGGAAACAAATGAATCAGGATTCGAGGACGAATCCACCCTAAGGGGGGGAGACTTGTCACGCCCCCAATCCTGAGAAGGATTGTCGGGACGGACTATGGCTCGAGGAAACGAACCAGCCGATCCTTGTGATCAAAGGCAAGCGTTCCATAGTCCAAATACAAAGGTTAAGTATGAAAAGACTTAACAAAATAAGCTGAGAAAGAAATAGACAGCTAGAACGAGTTAGACGGTAGCTGGACAAAGTGCACGAGTAGCTCGACCAGCTCACAGAAGCTCAGTAGAGTGTACTCCAGCTCCCTCACTACTAAGTCAGCTCCACTAGCTGGACTACTAGCTCACTCAGCTGGGTCAGCTGGGAGTCAGCTCATCTCAGCTAGACGGACTGTTCGGGTTTCGGGACAGTGGTCCGGGTCCGGGCCGGTGGCGGGCTGGGTGGTCCAGCCATGTGGTCCATGGACCGGTGGGCTCTTGGGCAAGGCCGTGGGCTGTGTCTAGGGGGCCTGGGGGATGGTTTGGGCTTAAGCCTGACCCAATATAATGGCCTGATAGGCGTTGGGGTGCAAGGGAACAAAGGGGTGCAACCTGTTTTCCAAGTCATGCCTTTTCGGTACAAGTCGTGCCTGTTCGTGGGGCAAGACTTACCCCCTCATTTCCTATAAATAGGGCCTCGTCCCATTCACTTTTCTCATCCAGTTCCAGAGTAAAATACTCAGAGAAAGTCGTAGAGAAAGAGAGAGAGAGAAAGAGAGAGTTTCCGGTCAATACCGAGGCTGTTTGAGTGGTGGTTAGTTTTCCGGCGACTCTGATCGTTTGTGAAACAACCTCTGGTCAATATGGAAGATCAGAATGGAGAGAAGAACCTGGAGAACCCAGTCGTGGTTCAGAAGGTATGGTATGGGCTTTGGTCCCATCAGACCTTACGGTTAGCCCTTGTGGTCGAACCGAGGATCTGGTCGGTTCATTAGTCCCAACCGTTTCTCCTTATCTGTTTCTAGTCTATCTTTTTCTCTTCTTTCAGATGATGCACGAAGGGTTGTGTCTGTTGGGCCCAAGGGTTGCATCCCTTGACTTGAATGGTCACACCCTAACCACTAACTAGACCATGAGTCGGTTATGCGGGACAGTGCGGTTCGTACCAATGATTAAGGGGTTGGCCTGAACGTTTTGGAAAGTCACCAAAGGGTACAAGTTGCCAAGAGTCATGAGTGCCAAGGGTCATGAGAGTCCAAAGAGTACGAGTAACCAGATGGTATGGGATACCAGAGAGTTATGAGTACTATAAGGTACCATAGACCAGGAGGTGTCAATGACCAAGGGGCACGAGATACCAAAGGGTGCGAGTTCCAAAGGGTGCCAATGGATGCAGGTTCTGTCCGGTCCATATGGTTCAGTCCCAAACCTTAAGTCAAGGACGTATGCACAGTTGTCTAACCGGAGTAGTGAGTCGCAAGGTCTGGCCGGTTGATGATCAATTCGGGCTGAGCTTGGGCCTTACTCAATGGTATGGATCCAGGCCAGTACTGGATCAGGTAAGGGAGTCCGTTGGGCCTTTGAGCCGGACTTCAAGATTGACCGGTCGAACCTAGATTCTGTCCGGATAGTCGGACTGGTCTTTGGGACGATACGGACTGGTCGTGTTCTGATATTTTGTCTGGGCTGTCTATCTATTCTAAGTCGTGGGGTGGTTGGTTGATAGACTTAGGATATGATAGGCAGTTCCAAATCATTTTGTTCATATAATAATGTTGTTTAAGGTTTATTAAATTTCTAGGAACCAAACCAAAACATGTAGGATTAATCCGATATCACTTCGGTTATGATTAAATGCTTATTGGTTATGGTTTCAGGAAATGCGGCTTGTGGTGGTCAAGCCAAGGAACCGTGAAGGCTCTATCAGTGAGAAGCTGTGCCGTGTGTGGGTAAACGAAGCTAGGGAAGAACTAGTTATTGTTTACGAGACTATTAAGAAACTATGTATTGGATCACATGATTAGGAGTATTATAATGTAAACTACAAGGATGTTTTTTTTAAGTTATTATTTATTCCGCTGTACTATCTGGTCACTTTGTTTATGAACCTCATATTTGAATATGACTTAGTAAATAAAAGACTTAAAAATGGATCAAACAAGCAAAGAAAACAATAAGTAAGTCTGCGGATCCAGTTGGGCCGAGAGGCCAGGATCGGGTCTTACAAGGACCATGAGAGGCATCTCAGGATGGTGCTGGAGCGGCTAAGGGAGCAGCAACTCTTTGCTAAGTTGAGCAAGTGTAGTTTCTGGCAGAAAAGTATTGGATTCCTAGGCCATGTTGTGTCTGAGGAAGGAGTTTCTGTTGACCAGGAGAAGGTCAAGTGTATACAAGAATGGCCAAGACCAAAGAATGCAACTGGAAGTAAGAAGCTTCTTGGGTTTGGCCGGGTACTACAGGAAGTATGTCAAGGGTTTGCAAGTGTGGCACAACCCATGACAAAGCTTACTGGTAAAGATGTGAAGTTTATATGGTCTGATGCATGTGATAAGAGCTTTCAGGCCTTTAAGACCATGTTGACCAGTGCACCAGTGCTGGTATTGCCTGAGGCTGATCAACCATATGTGGTTTACACAGATGCATCCATCACTGGATTAGGCTGTGTGCTCACACAACATGGGAAAGTCATTGCTTATGCCTCGAGGCAACTTAGGAAGCATGAGGGAAATTACCCAACCCATGACCTGGAAATGGCTGCGGTGGTATTTGCTCTGAAGATATGGAGGTCCTACTTGTATGGTGCTAAGGTTCAGATCCTAACCGACCACAAAAGTCTCAAATACATTTTTACTCAGCCTGAGTTGAATTTGAGGCAGAGAAGGTGGATGGAATTTGTGGCGGATTATGATCTTGACATTGCTTATCATCCGGGCAAGGCAAATAGGTGGTGGCAGATGCATTGAGCCGGAGGAGAGCGGAGGTGTCAGCTGAAAGAGAAGCTGATGTATTGGAGGGGATGGTCAGGTCTTTGAATCTAAACACCTTAGTCAGTGAGGATGAACCTCTAGGACTAGAGGTTGTGGATCAGGCTGATCTCCTTAGTAGGATCAGACAAGCACAAAGCTTGGATGAGAATTTGCAAAAGGTTGCAAAGAATGACAAGACTGAGTATCAAACGGCCAGCAATGGTACCATTTTGGTACATGGACGTGTGAGTGTTCCGAGTGACCGGGGACTAAAGGAAGAGATTATGAGGCAAGCTCATAAGTCTAAAGTTCTCGGTACATCCGGGCTGAACAAGATGTATAGGGACATGAAGAGGTATTATCATTGGGTTAGGATGAAGGCTGATGTGGCCGAGTGGGTGGCCAAGTGTCCAACTTGCCAACTGGTCAAGGCTGAACATCAGGTTCCCAGTGGTTTACTTCAGAACCTCCTATACCTGAGTGGAAGTGGGATCACATCACAATGGACTTTGTGACAGGGTTCCCAACGACAAGGAGTAAGAAGGATGCAGTTTGGGTGATCGTGGACCGACTGACCAAGTCTGCACACTTCTTACCAATCAAAAAGGGTGATGGAGTGGATGAAATAGTGAAGATTTACATTGATGAGATAGTGAGGCTGCATGGAGTGCCGGCCAGTATAGTCTCTGATAGAGACCCAAGGTTCACCTCTTACTTCTGGAGGGCTTTCCAAAAAGCCTTAGGAACTAGAGTGAACATGAGCACATCCTACCATCCCCAAACAGATGGACAATCGGAAAGAACTATCCAGACCCTAGAAGACATGCTTAGGGCATGTGTACTAGACTGGGCGACTCATGGGAGAAGCACTTGCCACTGGTGGAGTTTGCCTACAACAACAGCTTTCACACCAGTATAGGCATGTCTCCCTATGAGGCATTGTATGGGCGGCCTTGCAGAACACCCTTATGCTGGACCCAAGTGGGGGAGCGCAGCATAATAGGTCCGGAGATTGTGGAGGAGACCACTGAGAAGATCAAGTTGGTCAAGGAGAAGATGAAAGAAGCACAAGACCGCCAGAAGAGTTATGCTGATGAAAAGAAGGAAACATCTTGAGTTTGAGGTTGGTGATCTAATCTATCTCAAGATGATCACATTCAAGGGAAGGGCCAGAGTTTCTGGAAGAAAGAAACTGGACCCAAGGTTCCTTGGTCCGTTCAGGATACTTGAGAGAATTGGGGCCGTGGCGTACAAATTGGATTTGCCATCTGAAATGGATGCTTATCACAATGTGTTCCATGTGTCTCAACTAAGGAAGTGTCTGACCGACCAAGACATTGTGTTGCCTGAGATTCAAAAAAGATCTTGGTAAGAACCTCACCTTAGAGACAAGGCCGGTTCGAATCATAGATAGAATGGAAAAGGCAATGAGAAGAAAGACAGTTCCTATGCTTAAGATAGTATGGGAATTCAATGGCAAAGACATTATCACTTGGGAAACCGAGGCAAGGATGAAAGCTGAGTATCCTGAGTGGTATAGTCAGTATGTGGATGGTGGTGAACCATCAAGTATGAACTCGGGGACGAGTTCCTTCCAAGTGGGGGAGACTTGTCATGTCCCAAGTTCTAGATAAGCCATCCGGATGGGCCATGGTGCGAGGACAAGCACCAGCCAGGTCATGAGACCTTAAGGCAAGCGTATCATGGTCCATAAATGGGGTTAAGTGCATCAGGAAGCTGAGACTTAACCAGAATGAAGGAAAGGTAAGCTCAAAGGAGCTGGACAAGTGTTTTGGTAGCTGGCCGTAGAGGTTTGGTAGCTCGGGCAGCTAGGAATGGAGTGAGGCAAGCTCACAGTAGCTCAGACAAGTCTAGGACAGCTCCAGTAGCTGGCAGGTCAGCTCACTCAGCTGGGGAAGCTAGTGACCAGCTCACCTCAGCTGGACGGAGTGTTCGGCTCATGAACGGTTGTACCGGACCGTGAGTGGTTATGGGTCCGGTTCGGTGGTGACATGGTCAGGTGAGACCATGGAGCTTGGCAAGTGAGCTAGGCACCTGGAGGAGTGTTGGGGAGCTGAACATCGATCAAAGGGAGCAGTTGGGTAGCGGTTTGGCCGAAGGGATGCAAAAGGAGCGGTTGGCGCCTTCTCGCCCAAACCGTGTAACCGTTTGTCCCAACCGCCTGTCGATGACATTTCCTATAAATAGGAGTCATTGTTCATCAATTTAGATCACGAAAACAACTAAGCAAACCTCTGCCAAAATTCTACCAGAGAGAAAGAGAGAAGAGACCGGCGGTGGGGAGTGATCCGTGTGGCGTTCCGGTGAGTTTTAATCGGTGGAAACGGTTCAGATAAGAACATGGCAGGCGGGCCGAGTGACAAGGACAAGAGGAAGGAGACAGAGAAGGATGGAGGCGCAGAGGAACGTACGCCAAAGGTACTGATGCACTCCGGATGGTAACCGCGCAAGACCGTGGGTTTAAATGGTCTGGCCGGTTGAACCATGATGTGTTGGTTGCATCCGTTTCTTCCTTTCTCTTTATCAATCTCTTCCCTACTATTTTCTGATGTGGTCTGAGGGTTGAAACC